>NW_008675503.1:0-10544 GCF_000695815.1 Acanthisitta chloris
TCCACTAGAATGTTGGGAGGAGCCCCAGGACCTCCTCTCCCCCCGCAGGGATCGCCCCAGCGCGTCCCGTCTGCAGCCTGAACACAGCTCGGACAAGATGTGCTGCGCACACAGTAAATCCTTAGTGTTTGCGGGACTGCTGCTCAACTGCCTAGAGATGGTGAGTGCACCTCATTCGCTTTAACGTGATTTCAGTACTGTACTCTTTGTAAAGTTACCTTTACAAAGGGTGGACAGGAGCAGACACCCACTTCAAGGCTGGAATTGAGCTGCTGTTGCACTTCTGCACCGTTTGCAAGTGATTGAAAATTGATCGAAAAGTGATTGAAAAATAAAAGAGTATGTTAGGACCTAAGGCCTTTCAAAGCGTGTCGGCAGCTGAAAACTGATCAATAGGCAGATTCAGAAAAAAAAAAGACAAAATAGTACGACCTGCATACCTCTACCCAATCTCGTGGGTTCTGTACTCTTTCCATGCTTACAGAATCCAAGCAGATGCATCACATCAGTAAAATGTATTCAAAAACTTGGTCTTTCAAGTTGTTGTTGTTGTTACTAACATTCTTAGGCTTTTAATTTTCCAAATAAAGTATTTCATGATCTATTTCTAATTTTTTTTTGCATTTTCCTTTTCAGATCTTTTCAGCTAACACAGGTAAATCTACAAAATGGTATTTTGGTTTTCCTGCCTATTTTTGAATGGTCTGAGGACATCACACACATGTGATTTCAAATAAAATATTCTGTAAGTTCCAGCAGCTTTATAAACAATTTTTATTCAAGTTTGATTCAGCTTTAAGAAATTATGTTGCTATCTTTATAATTTTTAAACCTGACTTTTAGGAGTCCAAATTCTGTTGGACACTTGCACAAAGATATAACCTTATGCCTTGACACTAGCATGAAACAGGGAGAACACTCAGATGGACAAATTCTGCTGTCCATCACCTACATAACTGTGCTACAAATAGGATTCAAACTGTCCCATATTTGCACCCAATTTATTGTTGTATGATTTCATAATTAAAAATGACAACAAAATCAAAAAAGAAAACCCCACCACACTCCCTCCAAAAAAAACCAAACAAAAAAACACACTTAGAAGAAGCATCATCTCCTATGTGCAAATGTTTCCAGTGTTTTGCAGTTTTATTCTTTCTTCAGTCCTGCTTTTTGTGCCTACAGCTCCTAAAATGTGAGTTTTAAGTAGTTTAAAGTAAGATAAATGCAAGATTACAAGAAATGCTTTCAGAATTCCTGCAGCCTCTGGTGATAACACAGATTCCTGCACTCTCAGGAGCCTTAAATACTGAATCTTTACAGACATCTTGCAGTATCAGGGCACTTAGTGTAACATGCTCTTTTCATGATTAGCAAAACAAGCATTTGATCCTATTTATGTATGGAATAGTGTTGGCACTGGTTGTATCTTTACATGTGAAGAAGGGAAATAGCATTCCAAATTCAGCAGAATGCCTGTGGTTTGAAAATTAGGTCACACAGCTGCTTGATAAGGCACTGAACAGTCTTCCTGTCAAGACTTGACTAAATTCAGGAACAACTAAAATGTTTTTTGATAATGATTTCTTTGTTTTTTAGGTTTCTCTGTATCTATATATGATGTGACATCACGGAGCATTTCTCTCAGGTGGTCCAAATTTTCAGGAGCCTCTTCTTACAGAGTCACAGCTACAGCTGTGAATACTGTAGGCCATTCATTACTGACTCGTTTTAGTGATGCTACACTCAAAGCAACCCTAACTTCATTAATTCCCAATACTATTTATGCTGTACAAACAGAAGCCATTGACAAGAATGGAATTATTCTTGCAGAAACACAGATCATGCAGTCAACAGGTTAGTAAGAGAAACTATGAAGTAAAATTTCCATTGTCCTCCATATGACTGGGATTTTATCCTTGATGTTTCATTGTACTGCCATTCCTGTTGAAACCTTTTGCTGGTCCTGCTGCTGAGTTCAATATTAGCATGATCAGCTCCTTTTTTCCTCTGATTATTTTTAGTATCTCTGATCCAGACCTGCTATGCCTGGCTTGCTCAGACTGCAGCTTTTCCAATCACCTGCAGATTTCAAATCACTTTTGTAATCACATTTCACTACAAATGTTTTTCAGAACTGATGCTGGTAAACTAATTTTTTTTCATTCACCAAAGGACTTGGAGCATCTAAGTAATTGATGGATATTGAAGCAGAATCTACATAAACAGAAGTGCCTTTTTATTTCATCACTGAGATGTAATTGAAAAAGTACTCTGTTGAAATTCTGTTTCTGAAATTATTTGATAATTTTTAGAAATGGCCATTATTTTTACAGTAGAACGTTTATTATAAAATTAATTATTAGAATAAAATGTGAAAATAAAAAAGTATAAGTGTTTTATCATGGTAAATATAAGCAATTATTTATCCTGGTAATTGTAAACAAAGCATCTGTTGCTAGCTTAGGTTTGGAAGAACAGATATTAATGTTCCGTAATTGATTTCTGATATAAATCATGTACTATATATTCTCTGCTTGACTGTTAGGCAAGGAACTCCCTTAGACTTGCATAAGGATTTCCTGCACAAATATGTATCTGATTTGTTACTAAAGATAGTTTTTCTAAACAAAAACAATATTCTAGTGCAGTGCCTTGCTCAAAGATTGCAAAAGTCACAGCTGCAAACATTCCATAGGCATGGCCAGGTGGAATATGTGGTGCCATTTTTACAAAAGGGGCAAAAGAGTGTCTGACTATAAGTGGTAAGAAAGTGCTTGGAACTCAGAGAGCAGGTGTAACACTCAGCTGAATAACTGTGTGTAATACTTGCTGGAGTCTCCCAAATCCCACATTAGCTGCCTTGCTATGAACAAGTTTGCCTCAAGGCACATATTTCATTCCTTTTCTAAACTTTATGTGGGATACACCTCCATTTTATTTTTCTCTTCTAGTGAGTTTTTTTTCAGAAAAAAAATACATTGCAATACACGGACTTGCTTCACAAATGCTGCTTCTAGTCTGAAAATCCTGATTTCTGAACATAAATTACTTGTGGTTAGCTATACACCCTGGGTGGTTGTTTTTGTGGGCGCAGGACACGAGCTCTTCCTGAATGGCATGCAGCACAGCATATCAGCAAAGCATTTAATTGCAAAATTTGATTTGTCATATTATTGTCTATCTAAGCATATCTGCTCTGAGCAGGAGGTTCGAAGAGCTTCCCTGACCTTTCCAAGCTAGGGCATTGTATGTTGCTTTGCCATAGAAATGCCTGTGATTCAGCATTGGATTTTAGACTGCTTTGTATAAATATGCACCACATCTTTGTATATATTGCTTTTTATATTGCTTTAGTTGGTAATTAATACAGTTAATTGGCAAGAGAGGAAGAAAAAAGGGACCTCTCAGTGCAGCCTAGGTTAAGTAATGGTATTTTTCAGTAGTGATTTCAGGGTACTAGAATATTTTTACTCATGATAATTTGGTCTAGAATATCTCAAGACGCTGTGTATTTTGTTAATGTTCATTGAAACTCCATTTAACTTAAATTTTAATCATTCATAGAAAGTGTAGACTATTTGTCCTACATTTGTCTGTGTGAAATGCTCAGAGCACTCAGTGTTTCACAGAGCTGAGTTCCCCAACCTCAGTATGTCTATTGTTATTTCCATTTTAGCTCCAGACATACCTGTTATCGACCAAGCTTATTCAAAACTTAGCAACAGTATCACAGTGGAATGGAGAGCAGTCCCTGGGGCTACTAGTTACATGCTGACTGCACAAGATGGAGATTCCTTCATTGAAACTGTAGTTAAAAATTCTCCAGGCACAGTGACGGGACTGAAACCTTCCACCTTGTACAGAATCACCATCAGATCTATGAATTCAGGAGGAAAGAGCCAGCCCTCACCTTTCAGAAAAGCAAAAACAGGTGGACATTCAAAATTCTGTAATGTTACTCTACTATAAAGCATTCATGCATGTACCAGTGCTGAATTGTTATAATCTTGTATTTTAAATTGTACTGATCCCATTCTCCTTTTTTGTTGTTGTCAGTTTTGTAGTTGCTGAACTTGTCTCTCAGGGTTGGTCACTGTTGTTGCTGTGCATTCATTTCAAATTTGGGCCTTTCAAGCTCTACTGCTGAAAAACCAAAAGTTTCATTGATGTTCTTTCCCAACAGTCCTGGCTGCTCCGATTCTGTCTGTGAGTTCTCCAAGTTGTGACTCCATTGCAGTGAGCTGGAAAGCTGTGTATATGGCAGCTGGATTCTCTGTGTCACTCATGAGATCAGATGGTTTGGGCAGAATGCTGAAGGAGAACACCACCAACACCTCCTTGATATTTACAAATCTAGATCCAGGAACTCTCTATACTATCAAGGCTTATGCCTGGAATGTCAATGGGATGCCTGGAGATGATTTCATATATAACCAACGAACAAGTAAGAAATTTTCTTTTCTGAAACCAAGTCAGTATTAAAAAAACAAAAAACAAAACAGCAACAACATAGCAGGAAGTATTTTTGTGTATGTGTGATTGTGTTATGTTTTTCAAAGATACATTGGGTAGATATTGAGATCATAAAATTTTTACCCCATCTCAAAGTTTATGAAAGCTCAAATGACATGGCTGTGTTTAATAAATATTACTGAGGCAAATATGCCATTTACTGTCATTAAAGTGGTACCTGGGATAGATCTGGATAAGGATTACACAAGCTTAGACTGATTTGAGGATTTTTCCAACTGTAAGAAGCAAATATTCAAATGAGGCAGGGAGTTTCAGCAGACAGGAAGCTTCAGTGTACAACTAGAACTATTTCTTTTATAAAATGTCACTTTAACATGGAAGAAGGTAAGGTTTGCACCACAAAAAAAATTATTTAGTTTGCAAGTTCTGAAAAAGATCATGCTTGTAGGCCATAATCAATGTTGTATTTACGTGTTCCAAACTGATACACCATAGGTCCTAACACACCGGTGGATGTTAAAGTAGCTTTTAACAGTGGTGTAGAACTATTTCTTTTATAAAATGTCACTTTAACATGGAAGAAGGTAAGGTTTGCACCACAAAAAAAATTATTTAGTTTGCAAGTTCTGAAAAAGATCATGCTTGTAGGCCATAATCAATGTTGTATTTACGTGTTCCAAACTGATACACCATAGGTCCTAACACACCGGTGGATGTTAAAGTAGCTTTTAACAGTGGTGCTTCAAGAGCTGTTGTTTCTTGGATGCCAACAGAAGGAGCTCTAACTTACAGTGTCACAGCCTCCAGTGGACTGTTGAAACTGAAGTGTAACACATCTTCCACCTCCTGCACGGTGCCATCCCTCCAGTGCGGCTCTGAATATTATGTTTCTGTCACAGCACACAATGATGCTGGATCCAGCAAACCTACTGATGCAGTAAGCTTAAAAACTGGTATGTATCATTGATCCTGATCTAGCTTATGGCATCTTAACATATATTTCTTTAATTTCATATGTAAATTAGTCCATTGCAATTCACGACTGATTCTCAAATAGTTATTTCTGCTTTCGACCTTTGTGCATGAACTTTTCCATATACTTTTCTAATTCATAGAATCATAGAATCAACCAAGTTGGAAAAGATCATCAAGTCCAACCTTACTGTGGTTACTGGACCATGGCACTAAGTACCACATCCAGTCTCAGCTTGAAAACCTCCAGGGATGGTGAATCCACCACCTCCCTGGGCAGCACATTCCAATGCCTGATCACTCTCTCCCTAAAAAATCTCTTCCTAATATCCAACCTAAACCTCCCCTGGCAGAGCTTGAGTCTGTGCCCTCTTGTCCTGCTGCTGGTTGCCTGGGAGAAGAGACCAACCCCCACCTGACTTCAACCTCCTTTCAGGGAGTTGTAGAGGGTGATAAGGTCTCCCCTGAGCCTCCTCTTCTCCAGGCTGAACACCCCCAGCTCCCTCAGCCTCTCCTCATGGCACTTGTGCTCGAGTCCCTTCACCAGCCTCGTTGCTCTTCTCTGGACCCTTCTTCACAGTGGCTAGTATTGGGCTATGTTTAGGATTTGTGCAGGGTTGATAGTGCAGAGATCTCCTTTCAGGGATAAGAGCCTAATTTCCTTCATATTTCTGTAAGAACATCTTGCAATGGTGTATGTACTGTTGGCTGAGCCAGTAAGCCTGCATTTTCCTCTTACCAGAAGTACATGTTCTAAAGTTAATTTTGTGAGTGTGATGCTGAGAAAAGGCTGGAAAAGAACTACTCCCAGACTTGTATCTCTGAGTAGCAGGTATTTGTTTAGTCAGCGCTGGGCACAAGGGGGATCGCTCCACCAAGCTTGTGCAACCAGGGACAGAAACTTCACAGTTTATATACATTAAATGCTCATATATATTAATTATTTCCAGGAATTGGTGATTGTTATTATTATAATTAGTTCTCAGAAATCGTTATTATATACTCCTCCTCCGTCTCCTCCCTCTTGGCATCAGTCCCACGCTCCTGGTGGTCGTTGGGTGGTCGTGAAGATGAAGTGTCTCCTCTTCCTCAGTGCCCTTTGGACACCTTTGTTATGCAACCGTTTACCCCTTTGTACAGTTTTGCATGCCTTGCTGACCTTGCCTTTATCTTGAACATTTTGTTTCTTCATTCCACACCCCACATGGCCTTAGTTTTCCCCTTAGTGCCAAGGTTTGAGTCTAGTTAGTTCTACTGTCTTATAGATAAGACGCATCGTTTCGCCAACCAAGCCAAAACAACACCGTTAGTGAAACTCCTTAGCTATACTATGTGATCCTCGCTATTTTGCTAATTAAGCTGAAATAATGCTATTAGTGAAGTTGTTCTTTATGCTTTCAGCTTGAACTGTTCTCAATTCCTGCTTTCAGTCTACTTCTCGGTATCAAGTGCAAAACTCATGTAAGATCTGTCCTACTCTGTCAGGTCTGTTCCAAATAGACTGGGACAAATCCACTAGGAAATGGCATTAAGGACTGCCTCTGGGCTGAGCACTGTTCTAGGCTAAATCTAGTTGTTAGTTAGAAAGAAGGTCAACAAAACCACATTCAGCCAAAGTAGCACCCCTAGACTAAATTAAGAAACCACTAACCATTGCCAGCACAAAAGCTTGCTGCTTTGACCTACAGCACCACTGCCATGTCAGGTTATTGCATCCTGACCTGTTAGGTGAATTGCCCATGTAAACAAAATCTAAACCTTTATGTGCTACTTGAATGACACAGTGTTATTTACTTAGTTATTTGATGTAACCTGCCTCATTTTGACTTCTCATTGATAGGAATTAGAGATCAATCATGTGAGCAGCTCTGAGGTGGATCTAATGGGATGAGAGCACCTTACACAGGAGACAGCATTTAAGCTATGGGCTGTAATCTTCTCAGCCAGCATTGCTTCAGCTAGATCTACATTCATTCTGATAGCAGCAAGCTACAGTTTTTGAACTAGAATGAAAGTAAATGTTATTTAAACAAAAGCCATGGAGTTTGCAGTTTAATGTGACATTTTGGGATGCCACCAGAAAGGAAACCTAAGCAAAGGACAGCTCTATTCAGACACAGCGAGTTTCATGCAAACATAGAAAGGCTTTTCACATAGAAAGGCTTTTGGATGCCAACTGCTATTCAGGCTAGTATTTCAGTTGTCATCCAAACCTACTATTTGTGAGCACACACTGTGCCAATTCCTTTTGAAATACTGCCTGGTGCCACTGCTTTTGTTCACAGGGGCTCCTTAAGCAGATGTTGTTTCTGTAAAGCATGAAGGTAGCATCTATGTTGTTCTGTAAAAATTGTACCCACTTGCTATCTAAATGTAAGTAGCATCCTCTGTAAAGGCAGATAAGTTGCTGTTTTCTTGAACAAGACAAAGCAACTGCTCAAGCTAAGTGGAATAATTCTATATATTCCTGATTTTCCTTTTATTTCCCAAAAATATAACTTCAATAAAAATATTCTCATTGCAATTCTTTTTTTCTTTCTTTCTTTTTTTTTAATGTGGGGTTTTTTTCAGTTCCTTGTGCACCAGTAAATATATCAATTGAAGAGGCTGAACCTGGACACTTGCTGGTATCATGGTCTAGTGTCAGTTTTGGGCATTATTATGTGGTTTTTGTGAAGAGCGATGATGGCTTGGAAGTGTACTGCAACACGTCATACACTCAATGTCATTTCCAGTCGGACTGTGGCTTCACTTATTTCATCAGTGTCTTTGCATATAACAAGGCAGGGCAGAGCCCTTTGGGTGATGTATTCAATTACACCACTGGTAAGTACCCATGTGTTCTTGTAGATTCATTTGGATCCTTTAACTGTGCTTATGGTAGAGTTGTTTGGACATTTTTATGGGAAGATAATGACTTAAACTTCTATATTTATTCAAAGTTTGGGCAAAACACACAAACATTGACAAGGAAAAAGAACCACTTCACATTGCAATTAAATTTAATTTGAATAAAGTGCAACAACATGCATACAAATGTGGAAATAGTTAGTTTAACAATTCACAATCTTCAGGCAAGGACATGTGAATAACACACAGCCTTGGCACAACAGCTGAATTTTAGGCCTGATGTTGTTTTTTTTATCTTAGGGAGGGTGCACCAAAGTCTTAAACTTCCCCAGAGGGAGTTTTCATACTTGATAAATGAAAAAAAAAAAGCAAGTTCAATGGAAAGTTCAGAAGAACATTTTTAGTAGTATTTAGCCTCTAGATGCTTTGAAATTTTTAAGCAAGGATATATGCAATTCCTTTGTCTGACCTAACCACTGGGATGTCCTCTATCAGTTTGGAAGGAGGGGCACTGAATTAATTCGTGGAGTAAGTGGGACTCATGAGGCTGTTTGCACAGTATTTGTCACCTTTGGAGATTTAAGACATGAAGCACATAGATAAATGAAATGAGACTCTTACTCGTGCCAGTTTTCCCTTCCCATTCGAGTTTCCCTGTCTGCCTTGTCTGTTCCCAGCTCCTTGTTGCCCCAGCGACTTCAGAGCCGTGTTCGTGTCAAGCGACACCGTGCGGGTCGCGTGGGCTCCCGTCCGAGGTGCTGACATGTACGAGACCAGAGCTGCTGACTGGGGCAGTGTGGTGCTCTGCAATGACACTGCCACAGCCTGCACCTTGTCTGCTCTGCAGTGCAACACCCCCTACAGCATCACCGTGTATTCCTTCAGCGAGGCCAGGGGCAGCAACACGTCCTGTGCGCCCAAGCGCGTGGAAACAGGTACTGTCTTCACTCTCACTTTCCTTTAGAAGGAGAAATAATTATTAGACACTGCAGTGAGTCACGGATGAAAAGCATTGCTGGAGTACTAAGTTACTGTAACTGATAAAAATTTAAACAAAAAAAGACAAAAACCCTGGAAGTCTTTGAAAATATCTCCCCACTAGATAAAGTTGCTCAAAGCTTCATCCAACCTGGCTTTAAACACTGCTAGGGTTGGGGGACATCTACTACCTCTCTGGGCAACCTGTATCACCACCCTCACAGTAAAAAACTTTTTCCTAATATCTAACCTAAATTTCCCCTTCCAATTTGTACCCATTGGCCCTTGTCCTGTCACTGCAGCTCCTAACAAAGTCTCTCTTCAGCTTTCCTGTAGGCCCCTTTCAAATCTAAATGTAAAGCCAGGTTTGGTTTGAAAGCTTCTGATAGCTCTAGTATTTTGAAAACCAGATTGACAATTTATCTCTGATTTTGTACACAAAATCCTTATGTTGTCAGTTCTGTCACAAGTTTAAAATTCTCACCAGGAGTAAGCATATAAAGATCATACATTTTTTTAAAGTAGCTTCTCAGTTTTAACTGGAATTTCATTTTCATATGTAACTTATGTATTATGCATAAACAATCTGCTTAAATACTATTAATATGAAATATTTCAGCTCCCTGCAGTCCTGAAATTAAGAATATCTCCAAGGAGAGCCTTTCAGTAATCAGTGTGCAGTGGCAATCTAGCAATGAAGAAGCTACATATGTTGTCACTGCCAGAGGAGAGGCTGGACTTTGGCATTGCACAAGCACTGGAAATTCCTGTACCCTAATTGATCTTCCCTGTGGATCTGCTTTCTCTGTTAGTGCTATAGCAAGATCACCAGCAGGACAAAGCTTACCAAGCTACAGTGTCCCTTTGGAGACAGGTATGTGGGAATTATATATAGTGGATCATACTTAGCAGCATAATATTAAAATAGTTCTATGACTCTTTTATGTTTTTGGGTTTTTTTAAATTGCAATATGTGTATTTAGTACTATCTATTGTTGGATGTCCTTTGAGTAAACCTGTCTGTATCTGTGTGTGTGTGTGAGAAGGAAGGATCACTTAGCAGTTGCCTCATACTGAGAAGCCTCAGTGCAACCAATTATCTTCTGGCACAGCTAACTAAAATGTAGTAACATAAGCCACTGGTGTAATGCACAGCTTCCTTGTCAGCATTTGCTATTTAATATTTCCAGGAGAGGCAGTGAGGTAATGTCCATGTCAACAAACAAGCAGTGTGAAGAACAGACTAAAGTACTTCTACCCACCATTCC
>NW_008675503.1:10558-25703 GCF_000695815.1 Acanthisitta chloris
TTTGTCGTCTACCACTTACCCAGACAATCCCCAGGCCCAGTACAGAGATTAATGTACAGCAGGGTCTATTTTTAACAGGCAGTTTGGCTGCAGGCATTTTCTGTTGTAGAGGAAGAGACTTTGAACAGAGCTGGACTGAGCAATACAACTCCAGGGGCAGAGATGGGACCTGCTTAATTGAACTACAGGGATACTCTGATACTTTGGTGAAAATCTGAGTAATTTTTAGAGTCTTGGTGAACAATGATGTTACAGTAATTCCAGGGTTCTAACTCACTGTTAGAGACAAATTGATCTTATATTGACATTTATTGTTTATTGGAAGCTTGCCAGAAGAGTCAAGTATTTTTCAGCATGCTAGTGCTTGCCTGAAAAGTACACTCATCTTCATTCCTTTGCTCTTGATCATGTACTATTCTAGCTGAACCCCCCCAAATACCTTCCATTTTCCAAGTACAAACCGTAACTGACCTCTCTATTTTTTGTTCTCTTCAAGCTCCTTGTTGCCCTAATGACCTGATACTGACTCAAGTGACCCAGTCTGTAACAAATATCAGCTGGTCTGTTGGGATGGGTGCACAGACATACCTAACAACGCTGGAGTCTCCAAAAGGGCAGGCAAAGTGTCACACTCTTCAAAACTATTGTCTCCTGGGATGTATCACATGTGGCACCAATTATACAGTGTCTCTGCAAGCAATTAGTGAAACGGGTTTGACATCCACTTGCACATACCAAGGATATTCTTCCAGTATGTAAATTGTAAATGGAATTGGGAAGAAAAAGACTCAATATACAATGTCCTTTGTATAGTGTTCCTCTCATACAAACAGCACAGCTGGAATTCAGTACACAGTTAATACACTTGCAGTTTCCTCTTTTAAATAAATGCACTTTGGATTATTTTCATGGCATTTAAAACCTGTTCTTATGACAGCCATCAGGTGGCCAGATAAAGAAGTTTTAATAGCATGCTCCAGAACAAAATGTTTCATTTAAATTATGCTATGGCATAATTACATTTTAGAGAACTCACAAAGATTCTGTGCACTCTAATCTAGGCCTTGTGCCAGGTGAGAGCAACAATATTCCAACATGTAAAACAATGGTTGAATGCCAGCTCCATAATAGGAGTCTGATAAAACATTTTCTTCTCTAGCTCAGTTCAAAATTTAGGTTGGCTTTCTGTGAAATAATTTCTCATTGAAATGCTGGTAATCATAGTAATCTGGTTTGAAATGCACTCTAGGACTAGTTTGTCAGTTCACAGAATTTTCCTATCAATGTTTTGTGCTTTATTAGGTGCTTGCTGCCCTTCTGGGGTGAAGCTGTTCAGACTCAGCAGTAGTGGCATCAGGGTGTTGTGGAGAGCTGCTGATGAAACCATAAACTACAGCACTGATTTACATGGCTCAAAAGGCAATTTCACCTGTGCCCCCAGCTTGGGTCAAAGTCACTGCGACATCACCGAGATACCTTGTGGGGATGTCTACACAGTGGTAGTAGCTCCGGTCACTGATAAGGGGCTGAAGCTCACATTTTGTCCTAAAAAAATATATTCAGGTAAAATTTATAATTCTTTGATCTGGTTTTGTCCATGCCTGCTAGATGGTTAACATGTGATCTAAAGTTGTGCAGGTAAAGGTGGCATGGAATGCAATTTTTCTGGTCGTGTTGGTTACAGAGTGAACTTTATGGGTGCTGTCTTGCACTGTCTGTGCCAGGAACTTCACAGGAGCATTTTGGGACTGGGCATACTTACCTACACAGGTACCTCTCAACTGCATCACCCATAACCTGGTGAATACAGAAAAGTTGATTTTTGTTAGGGAGGTTAGGAGTGGTTAGAATACAGAAGCAAATAAATGAGGATATTTGTTTTCTAATTTAATTTTTAATAAAGAAACAAATCAGTAACTTCTATGAACCACTCCTAAGCACATTTTTAAAGTAAAATTTGTTTAAAGGGGTAGTAATCACCTTGAGATTCCTTTCCCAGGGCATGGATTTAATCCATTATAAAACTACTGCTATCTGATGGGATTGCACAGTTACATAGATAAACTATATTCTACAGACTAGTTTTCCAGCTTACATGACTCCTAACATTCATACCACTGTTTCATGTCATTTCAGTAACATGTTCTGGAAGCTCTGTTGGAATGGGTAAGCACACAGTACATTAATTTTAAATTCATGAAGTTTGTATGATATGTTTGCATCATGTAACTTCATGTAGGATGCATATGTGATAGTCAAGGCTTCTGTTAGTGTTATGCAGACCTGTTTCATCCCCCATCTTACAATGTATGATTAAAAAAAAAATCCCTTTCCTCTGTCATGGCCTGTATACCATCAGACATGGCCACAAGACTTCATTTCTCTGACAGCACATAATAAAAGGGAGGCTTATCTTTTACAGCCTCACGATATCCCATCACAAATTAAACAGGGTTGCTCTTCTGATTTTAAAAAAGGTAAAAAAACCTGTGGCTTACCTCAACCTATTCTAGGTAATTTCCTCTGGGGTTCCAGCAGGATAGCCTTGTGCTTTACCTGTCTATGTAAACTTCAAAAGCAGCCACTGAAACAAAAACTTCTCAAGACAGTTGCTTTTCCATAACTGAAATTGTCTTAATTTCAAAATTCTTTGACAGTGATTTATAGAGGAAAGAGCAATGCAGAACATCTCTAGATGAGAATTCTGGTTCAGATAAGGAGGTAAGTTATAAGAACTGCTATTCAGATTAGGATGTATTAACCAAACTTTTCCTGTTGATTAAATCTTTGGGACTGGAGGGATAAAGCTTCACCAGGCTTGTATATCCTAGGTATAAGCCTGATATGTACATGGCCCAGGAATTACATGTTGCTTCTTACAACATGATCTTCATTTTGTCCTGGTCAAACAGGTCCTTCTTTAGGAAACATTACTTAAAACTTCCCTGCATTAGTTAATAAAAGGTTTGGTTTATTTCTCATTTAACTTAAAAAAGAATATAAAAATAAGTAATGTTCACAGCTTTCTTCCTCGAGGGTTTTATTTAAATACTTCTTTCTTTGCAGACAGCACTGTCAAACAGCCACCTGGTTAAACACTTAGGCTTTGGTGACAATTAACTATTTTCAGAGGTCTAAAGCCATCAGTTTCTTTTGGAACCAAATTCAAGACCCAGATCTCTGCTTTTGCTATAAACAATCCTGATAATTCCATGCTCTAACAGTAAGTTTAATGTGTTATGAGCCATTATAAACTGTTATGTAATTTCTCAATTCTTCCTTGTATACAGACCTTAACATCTCAAAATTACACACTACAAACTTGACAGTGCTGTAGTACTATTTTTGTCAGCTCCTCTCGCTTTTATGATTGAAATGAAGCATAATTGTAACAGAATGTATCATTTGCATGTCTGTTGGGGGGAAAAAAAAGCCAAAACCCAAAGCCTGTCACAATTTGAACAAAAACCCACATTGATTCAGCTCTAAGAAAAGGGTTAGAAGATGAACACAATTAACTAAAACAGGGAGGTAAAGCAACACAACCAAACTGAGCCAGATCCACTCCTCCTGCTGTGGCTCTGCAGATCTTGCAGGCATTGTTACTCAGGCATTAGACACTGTCTAATAATTACACTGATGATATGTGAAATGTCACTGGCATTCACCAAGATGATTGAAAAATTTTGGTCAGGCTTAACTGCAGGTTCTGTCCTGATTGAGGCAAATGTTTTTATGGGTCATGCTGCCTTCAGATCACAGGAAAGGACAATTAGGCGTAGTGTTTTCATACATACAGTTTCTATACTATGTACCAGTGTGAAGCTCTGGTCTTCATGAAGCAAAACCAAAAAGCAATCAATACCCCCCACATTAAAATAACAAAAAAACCCAAACTAACCAACCAACCCACCCAAAACCCAAGCAACCCAACCCTACAAACCTCTTAAAAGAAGACTTGAGAACCAGGAAAATTCCTGTTGAAGACTCAGAAGTAAGCAGCCAATTGATATACTACGTAAAATGGATGCTTAGAGCAGTATCTGTGAAATCACCTGGACTAACAAATCAGGGAATTAAAACACCCAGGCTGTTTCACAGTAGATGCCTTCATTAATGCTTATTTAATAAAAAATTTCACCTCAATGAATAAAGGTGAATGAGTAAAGAATGTATGTTGCAATTACACAAATATGAACACTCAAAAAATATTACTGTTCAAAATACAAATTATCTGTAATTGTACTTGACACAGAAATAATAGCTCAAAACTTAGGCTGTTCTCAGTACCCTCAGTGTGATAATCATCCTGCCACTCAAGTTACCTTTTTCCAATGTGGACAGGCAAACTACTATTCCTACGATGTTTAAATGTCAGATACATACAAGTCTGTACTGACACTACCTACCTGCTTGGTTATGTGGCAGGAGGTGAATGTGAATCTCTGGGGCCAAGCCCTTGCCTTAAAGTAAAACAAACAAAAAAAAAAAACCCAAAACAAAGTAGAAATATATTTCTTAAGTAAACAAAAAAAAACACCCCAAAACAAAGTAGAAATATATTTCTTCAATTAATATATCTAGTCCAGTACCTACTTGTAGGAGCCACAGGAAATTTCAGACAGCTGAGGCTTCACAAGGGATAACTATCCCAGCTAGGGAACTATGGACATGTCACACACTGTGAGAACTTCAGGTTCATAGTGCTTTATTCATTGTGATTTACCCTAAAAAAAACACCCCAAAACAAAGTAGAAATATATTTCTTCAATTAATATATCTAGTCCAGTACCTACTTGTAGGAGCCACAGGAAATTTCAGACAGCTGAGGCTTCACAAGGGATAACTATCCCAGCTAGGGAACTATGGACATGTCACACACTGTGAGAACTTCAGGTTCATAGTGCTTTATTCATTGTGATTTACCCTGATAACTGAAGGGTGCAGAGCTCCTGGGGAAAACTCTCACAGTACAATTAAACCGGGCAGAAATTTTCTTGGAGTGTCCCCAAGCACCATGCGCAGTGCGGCTGTGCTGTACAACAACCACGTCAGAGCGGGCACTGACCTTACCCCTGCCCCTCACAGCTGCTTTCACAGCCACTGTTCCCTCTCATTTCAAGGTCAGTCACATGAAAGAAAATGGCATCAGAAAGACAAAAAGGAATTACCAGAGTCCCTGGATCCAAACCCAAAAGCTGCAAGATACTATATCCCAAGGACAACTTAAGATGGGTGTTCTGGTTCAAGTAATTCTAATGGGTCTTGGTCCATAGTGAGTAGTGCTATCCATTACACTGCTAACTCAAGTACATAATGCAGATCGTATTATATCCAAAAGCCAAAAAGGACTATCTACCTATTAAAGGAAAATAAAAGCACAGCCCTCAAATTACCACACTTGAAAGAGCCACTGGCACAGGCCAGTCTGTGCACAAGCTGCATCACAGTGTTCACCACCTTCATTGTAGTAAGATAGCACTTCTCTGCTTCAAGGTCAAAGACTGTGCCTTAAATACCTGCATTTTTCCTGCAAATTAACCATTCTTTCACTGCAGTTCCCAACAACAGCAGAGGAGGAGGAGCCCTGAAGGAGTAACTGGGAATCAGTAATCCATTTTCCTTGACATAACTCTGGCCTTGCAGCCTCTCTGCCCAACACAGTTGTTTAAGAAAGTGAAGGTTAAAAACGAGGCCAGAAGCAGCCCTCTAGACACAAACAAGATAAAGTTGCCCTCCCTGTTTTGACAGAATCCATGCAATCCCTTGGCAGACTGCAAAGACAGTTCTACTAATCTGCTAGACAGTGTATGTCTTAAATGATCAATACAGTTTTTCTTCCATATTAAACAAGAGCTAGTTTTACACTGAAAGGGAATTGAACTTGTTCAAGATTAAGTCTTGTTTAAAGCTCAGATTTAAAATCAGGTAATAAAAATATAAAGCAGACAATACCTCAACAACCTCAGTATTGATAGATTTTGATTACTAAGGACCATGATGGCAAAGGAAAGATTAACAGTCGAGAAAACAATAAGAGTGGGGAGAAAGCAAAAATAGAGTTTGCTTCTTTGAATACTATGGAATGAAGTGTACTGTTAGAAGATGAAACAATTTGTTTTCTCCTGGAGCTTTAAAATACACCTACATGACCTGCATCACACAAGAGCCAAAAAGGCACAAATATCTGTTTACTTCTACCTTCAGGTCACTTCATGATCATGAATGAGTCACACTTCATGTTCCTCCTATTTTGGGGTTGCTGCATTTAGCTAAATGTTAGCTAAATCTTCCTTATAAGGTACTTACTACACAAAATCCCTTATTCATACAAAGTGTCACTTGGTCTGAAAAGGAGACGTGAAGGAACCGAAACACTCTGCAGCTGGCAATGAACATGCAGGGAAAAGGTGACACTCAATACAAAGGAATTAATTGAGAGTTTATTCCAGATGGTTCTCCTCACTTAGTATACAAGTAATCAGAATAATCTATCAAATAGACTTGGACTTTAATGATATTTCTTCTATAATGCATTTTGGTTTTTGCTTCTAACAACCTGTTTTAAAAAAAAAAATCTGCCAGATGAAATGTTCAGCACAAACTGCAATCCTTACTATTTGTAGAAAATATGACTTAAAAAAGGACACTATCAGTTAATTCTTACTTTAAATGTTTACACTTATAAAAATGCTTTGGAAGCTTGAAACTGAAATCCTTTGTCATCACTTTCTTCTTCCTACCTCCCCCTTCCCATCTTAAATGCCTTTATTAGCCCAGGATTACTGTAAATGATGGAGTGTAGCTGCTGAGTAAAAACATTAAAAGACCACATATGGTTGAAGTGTGTTTTTTTTAAAAAAAGGAAGCTTACATGGATTTTTTCAAACAAATAAAATGCATAGATGGCTACGGTACTCATCCATCAACCTTTACAGTGTCTGCCTGAGGTAGCCTCTCTACAGAATTACTAAACAAGCCCCAACAGAATCTAAATCCTTGCATCAAAACCACTATCTCTTTCAAAGTCGACTCTCAGTTTAACACCACTGGTGATCAACATAATACATGGTAAAAGCTTTGGAGAAAACAGCAGGTACAGTGGACATAAATGTTAGTTCTAAATCTGCAGCCCTCAATGCACATTGTATGCACATAAATATCTCAGCTATAATACACATTCCAGATCCATCCCTAAAAGCCATACTATTATGTAAAGCACAGCCATGCTAACTTCAGGATACAAACCATAATTCCACGTCTACAAAAGGAAAGTAGAATTAGTGGCAGTTTATTGCCTCATACAAATTTAACCAACATGGCAACCATGCCAAAGGAATTAAAACATTTTCAGGACATATGTACAGACTGTACATTTCAGAAACATCTGAACAATAAAAATGCAAGAACAATCTCTGCATTACAAATTAAACTAAACAAATGGTTTGAAACCGTCAATGCATTGAATGGGTTTACAAAGGCACTTCCCTACCCAGAATAGGAAATGACAATCTGCAGCCTAGAGGGAGGTTGGAGAAGAGTGCTCATCAACTACTGCACAATCTCAACTTTAAGAAAAAATAAGCAGGATTTAATCAAACATTTATAGGATTCAATGTGATCCACTTCTGAAAGAATTCACACAGTCTCATCTTTGTTTTTCTGTTCCTTTTCTTGGCTCTCTTGTTCTGTACTTTGGCTCCTTCGACGATCGTGTTTGTCAGAATGGTCCTTGCTATCACTGTGATCGTGTTTGTGGGAACGGTCTTTGCTTCTGCTGCGCTTCCTGGATTTTTCTTTGCTGGGACTCTGATCTCGTTTTCTGGACTTCTCAACACTATCTGTTCTTCCTCTGCTTCTGCTTCTACTTCGTTTATTTGACTTCTCCTTATTTTCATTTTTATGTTTACTTGACTTTTCTTTGCTCCTGCTCCTGCTGCGCTTACCTGTGTTCCTACTTCGGCTCCTACTCCTGTGCTTTCTTTCCCGGCTTCGACTTCTACTATGTTTCCTCTCTTTTTTGGAATCCCTCTTGTCATCCCGGTGTTTCTTCTCATCCTTGTCATCCTTGTGTCTTCTCTCTTCTGTATCACCCTTACTTTTCCTCTCTTTCGATCTTTCTCTAGATCGATCTTTTTCCCTCTCACTACCTCTTTCTTTATCATAATCTCTCTCTTTTTTCCGACTCCGTTCATTTTCTTTCTCTCTCTCCCTATCCCTGTCTCTTCTATCTTTCCTGTCACGACTTCGGCTACGGCTTCTGTACCTGTCCCTACTCCTGCTTCGCCTCCGCTCCAGACTGCGATCGGTGCTCCGCGATCTCCGCCTTTCTTTTTCCCTCTCCTTCGCTTCACGTTCTAATCTCTGCCGTTCCCTTTCTCTTTCTAGTTCTCTATCAAAACTAGATGATCCATGGGGTTCCCGATGGTGACTTCTGCTTCTGGACCTTCTGGGAGACCTCCTGGGACTGATGGATCGTCTTGGAGACCTTTTAAAAGAGAAGATACCCGATGTGAAACACATTCCTCTTTCCTTTGCAATTTACACTTTACATATACAGTCTGCATTTAATCTTAAACATCAAATATCATCTGATTATTTTAATCCATTATCACCCAGAAACTGCTTTGCCTGTTGCCTTAAAACTTGTATCTCAGTTAAAAGACAACATGTTTCTGGTAAGAACTAGTTTGATATTAACCCTTTAGCATTCATTTTCAAAACGACGTGTATACAACCTTGAACGTCTACGTTCCACATGCCGTTCTATTTCTTCCATTCCCTCCTTGCCATCTTTCTTGATTTTTCTAGGTCTGCTTTTAATTTGCTGGTCAATGGTTTTTTGGACTGGCACGGGAATTCTTGGGAACAATGTGGAAAACCATTCAAGCTTAGTGAGGAAGGAACGAAGCATCTCCCCGATGGTCATCACGCAACCTCCGCCTGCCTTCACATCCAGGTCCTGCAAAATACAAGCAAAAAATATCCTGATGGTCAAAAATATTCTTTACTGATTTTAAAAAAATGCTGCTACATTACTGCCCTATTGAAGTCTCACGATTATGAAAGTTTACTTGTCTCATATTCTAATATATTTCCTTAGAAAAATTCCAACTCTGCACCCTTTGGACTTGGCAGTATGTTATGGATAGGGAACGGGACTTCATATATATGCATGCAGGCACATACTAATCCTGCAGCCATCTGGATGGTAAGGGACTGTCCACGAAGAGATTAAACAAAATCCCCTTACACAGTCTGGTTATATAGTATGATCTTATATTGTATTTAAATGCCACAAAGTTGAGAAGTCCTCTGAAACTACATTCAGTACTCCATTTTGTGGATGTACAACTGTGTACCATCATACCCAACCCTGTGGCCTAAATCATTCATGAACTACATCACTGCCTCTCTGAAAATGATCATAGAAAAACCTCTAGTACAAAATGGCATCCTAACAGAATTGGAAGCAATAGCAAACCAACTGCCATGAAGCAGTGAGGTTTCTAATTTAGAAATATGTAAAAAAATAAATAAATGAACAAATAATTGGAAACGCATAATCCATGATGACCATTGTCTCTGAAAAGGGTCATTACCGCATGAAGGCCTTCTTGCTATGCCCTCTCACAGCTCAGGACATGTTAGTCAGCTATTGTCAGTCCCAAACCTATAGTGCAAGCACACAAGGAAAGTGAGATTTGTTATCTAAACAGGAAGAGAAAATCTAAATGTAAAACTGCTTGCACTCACACACATTTAAGTGTTCAGATATACAGTTTTTCCAAATATAATCGCTGCAGAGATCTAAAGAAGAAAAAAAGGAGTTAAACGTAGCACCTGTAGAGTACGTACAGTTAAACAAAATAAACATAAGAAGCATTTTGAAAAGTAACTCTGTATCCTGGGAAGTTTTTCACAGCAGCATGACAAAAGATGAACTGCTTCCACATATTTAAGAACTGGAGGGGAAAAAAAAAGATCCTGTAGGTTTAAATAATTCCATATATAAAGATTTGCTTCATCCTATTGAGCTTGACCAGGACTGGTAAGAAACTGAAGCAGCCCCAAGCAGTTTTTGTACACAACACAAAGCTACTGGTGGCAGCTGGGAAAGAAACACTAATTCCAAAAATATATTGGGAGATTTCAAACAAGAATAAACAAATACATCTTGATAAGCAATATCTGCAAGAACTGAAATGTATAAACTAACAGATGTGGTCTGAATAATGAACCAGTTAAGACCTGCACAATGCATCACACTTGTGATCGCTCTACTGTCCTTGGAGTTGAGTTTGTGGGACCCTGAGAATGAAGCCACCCCAATCCTCATCTGCTAGTCCAACACTGCAGAGAGGACTGCATGTTAGCTAGCCCCACCAGGGGGAGGAGGAGATCACAGTGATGCAAGCAAGATTCAAACCAGGTTTGATTTTTGTTAAAAATGTATAATAGTACAGGTTTACCTGAAATAGCTGTTTCCTTTGCACAGTGTTTTTGATACTTAGCATGAAAGAAGCTGTTTAAAATAAATACACTGTGTTGCAGCCATATGCAGGTATAAGTAACACTTTTTAATACAAGTATTTGGACATCATTTGCAACTATAACATTTGAAATTTCTTGAAGTAGATGCCTACTGTCACACTGCAGAGGGCAAGTGATCCTTCCTGTTCCATTCTTACATCTAGGATGCAATTTACAACCTGCTCAATAAATACAAATGTAGCAGACTGTGCATCTAACTTCACAGCCCAAGAATCCTTGACCCACCAGTTCCCTACGCCCTGTCTCCAAACAGTGTATCAGGACCAGGGTACCAAAGGTGTTCTCCTACCTGACTGCACAATAATGCAGCTCTTTGATGAGCTGGTTTGGTTAGCGATTCACATCTCTATTTACCCCACTAGCAAAGACAGGAAGGTTCCAATGCCACCTTATGCAGTAATCAGGCTGTTTGCTTCTCCTCTGAAGAAATCCTGGGTTTAGTTATTCCAAGATATGAATAATAACCACAAATGTCTCTGGTAGTATTTTCCAAGGTGAATGTTGGCTTCTACTATATACTTCCCACTCTTTTATGTAAGCATCAACTCCCCCATCCCAGTAATAAATAGAAAAGACAAATTTAGCACTCCCATGACTTACTACACCTTGCTTGGAAACAACTCTGATTTTAAAAACCACACAGAAGCCACATTCGCACAGCCTGCTGTCTGCATTGATGCATGTTCCACACGGTTTTGTGAATTGGACACAGTGACATCCTAACCAATGGAAAATTCTGTTATATCTTTGCAATGTCCCAGCTCAAACCTGCTTCCTGCACTAATTAATGAAATTACAAGAACATAACATTTCAACACTCAAACTACAGAAAACCTTATCAAGCGAAGTTTAAACCTAAAGTAGTAACATGAAAAGAAACAAAAGAAAACAAATTATTACCCTCGCCGACATACCTCTTCGTCATCAAGAAAGGATTCAAACCAGTCCCATAGATCTGTAGGTGGTTGTGTGTACCTTTAAGTACAAAAAGAAGGTAAAATTTCAATACAGCTTTCTGCATATTAAACTAGCCATTAGTTGATGATATTGCCACTTACCTGATGTACATAAATCCAAGTGCCCTAATATATGGGGAGTCTGTATGAGTTATAAGGCCCATCACTTGCTTACGAGTGAGTTTCAGCGTGAATAACTTGTACAGCAGGCAAAAGGCAGTAGACACAATTCCTCCAGTTCCAACACCACGCACCTTTCAAAGGGAAAAAGTTAGGTGAGAACGCAGGAATTCACAAAGACATTTTCCCAAATCTACAAAAGAACATGAGAACTAACAGAGGATAAAATCGAAATGTACCAACAAAGCGAAGTAGAAACTGCAACACTACTTGCATCCACAGTTTTGGAAGCAAGAGGAATATATCTACTTTTTCTAATAAATACTTCTACACCTAGAGACTGAGCCAACATACAAGCATCATATACTTGGGAAAGTAATTTACCAGACAGAAAAATTGAAGAAGGCACGTACTTCTACTTACCCCGCCACACATCCCTGTCTGGCCTGCTGTTTTTCTGCTGCCCTTTTCCCACGGTTCGACATGTGTAACCTGCAGGGGTGAAGTGGAGGAAACAACAATTACAACCCTCATAATGTTTATGTGCCCATACAAAACTGATATAAACAACAGACATCTTAAACCAATCTTAAAGTTTGTCTTCTACCAAATTCAGTACCAAGTATGCCTTGGCTTTAAAACAAAGCATTAGGCTTTTTTCATCAGCACATTAAGAAATTATACCCAAATCATGAAGGAAGTTTAAAACTGGCAAACAAACCCCAAAACACCAAAGCAAGCATCCATGCTAGCTCTGTACTCCAAATACTTTCAAACTAAACTTCATTATTACTGTGGTGATTAAACAACTGCCTTTATTTAAACTGTCTCCTGACAAGTTTAGGGACACCTGCTGATGGCAACTACAGAGGTCAAAATAGACAGTCTCACATTCGTAGTGTCATTTATGCAGTGACCTTAGCTAGAGGTTTCTTTTCACTATCACCCACCATTAGGACAAGAGAAAGATGTTTATAAAATGTAGTATTTTAATATAAAAAGGTCAGTGTTTTCTCTTGCAGACATAAAATGGTTCCCGAGTACTAATGAGTAAAATTTGCCCAATTCTTTTGAGATACAACATGAATGCACAAACACAGTTAACCAACAGCATCCCTAGAACTTCACAGTAAGTGCCATAAACTAGTACAGAACCATAAAACTGCCTAGGCTACGTTTGAAATTGTGAAATTCAGAGAAGCAATGCCTGGCTCCATAAACAAGTGTACTTCCTAAACACATCCACTAAAAAACCCAACAGTGTAAAAGACTACGATATAATGGTGCTACACTGGAATGGGAGCAGGAGTTTGGGGCCATACTGTACATGAAAAATGAAAATTCTTTCACAATACATGAAACAAAACTAATTATGAACACAATCACATTAAATCAGATACACTAAAGGCTGAAGTTGCTGAACTGTTTATTTGGGGTTTTCTACAGTTGCTGTCTTACCCGAAGAAGAAAGACGAGCGATGCCAATATCACAGAATTCAAAACCCACTATGACTTCCTGAATTATTAGCATTGCATGAGAAGTTCACAAATACTACAAAAAAAATCTGCACATCTTCCTGATTGTACAATTCTGCCTCTCACAGGAAATGAAAACTACTTATTAGTCAAAGGATTGAGTATGACACAACCACAATGCTAGTCTGCAGTTTTTCTAATTACCGTTACATTTATTGACCACAATCTCTATAAACATGCTGAGTTTGACAGACATCAATTAGAAAAACAGCAACGCCCTGAAAACAATACTCATTTCAGAAAGTAATTAAAGTTTGGATCCTACAAAGACTGCTGCACATGCCTAACTTGTTGGGAGCATACAGATTAAATGAAGTTGTGGCTATGCACAGGGTGCTAAGGTCAGGGATGAAGGAAGGGGAAGTCCTGCACTTCCCAGATGCAGAACCGAAACAGGAGACCAGAACTACAAGGGAATTGATTCAAGTACCTAGACAGAATCCATATCTTCAAAGCCCCGATCACTATCTGCCTGTCTGACTTCAAATCATCTTTCCTGATAATCCAGCACCCAGCATTCTCAAATTCTTTAAATAAGCCACTTGTTTCTCAAAGACAGACAAATACACTTGAAAATATACCTGCTGTGATGGGCACCTCGCTCAAAGGAAAAAAACAGCAATTTTTCAGGGATCTTAAAACACACAGAGAATTCAAATTGCTTAACAGCAGTGAAGTTCCTCAACCATCGGGTTATGTTCTCCCCCACACCCATTACTCATGAGTAAGGGGCTGACTTCTCTTTATTTAGCATGCAGTTTTGAGTCAGAGTAACTGTCAAGTTCAGTAAACAAACCCGATTTACATTGGATTAATAAGCAGGTTTTTCATGGCATGTCAAAATTCTTCCCCAATTTAAACCACTTATGGAATGAAGCAGTGAGACAAGCAAAAATGAACTATCTGACCTGCTGCAGCTCAGCTCTACCCATACAAACACAACGACTCACATCAAGTATTTTTGACTATATCTGGCAGAGTCCATGCAAAACAGAGTCAGCTCTCAAATTCTCTGAAAATATGATACTTGTTTAAATTTTTCAGCTCTCTCCATCACTTACAAAAGTAAACTTTGCTGCTTTCCATTCAGACAGTCAAGAGTCTCTCTCACATGCAGCAAGTGGTAAATTAACTGGAGACAAGCTTTGTCGACAACCTACATCACTCTGAGTGCTAGAAGAATCAAACAGTCTGCTCCAAATGACAGAGCACAAGCAGAGAAGTGCTGTCATTACGAGGAAAAACAGTAGTGCAAACTGCCAACATCTCAAAATACTGTGGTGGAGTTATTTTTCACAATTACAGTGCCTTAAGTAACTTGACTTGCCTTGGTTAAATGAGACAAAAAGGCTACCTTGGGTTTGGTTTTTTATTTTTAAGTACACTGAAACCCACTTAACTGACACAGCAACATCAAGCAGAATTAATTCACCTGAGAAAACATATCCCAGTAACCACCAAAATGCAGCTGACTGCAGACAGCTGAATTATCTGAATTTTGCTCTCGTTATCAGAACAAAGCAAGTGTCTGTGTTGATGATCATTAATTATGCATACCTCTACCTGGGAGACTGGCAGGATGGAAGCCTCGCTGCAAAACTGATTCAATCCTGCTAACAAAACAAGAACCGAGACATGGGTGCCCCGACGCAGATCACTGATCAACCCAGCACATCCTACCTAACGCCAAGAGAAGCGCCCAGACGCGCTAGCTTCTGATGCGTTACGGAGGAGGAAGGAGTCCCAAACTCTAACCGAGGAGGAAAGCCACATGCAGACTCCTGCTGGAACAGCCACCACCTTCCCTTCCCGGGCCGCGGGCAGGGCGGATTCCCCCCGCGCTCTCCGCTGCCACCGCAGCCCTCGCACGGCCCTCCCGGCAGCTCGCAGCTCCCTGACTCCGAGGCCAAACACGCTCCTTTGCAGGGCAGAGAAGACAGCAGCACCTCGGGTCCCCGCGCGAGCAACACCAGCGCCGT
>NW_008675504.1:0-14701 GCF_000695815.1 Acanthisitta chloris
TTCTTTTAGAATGCAATGATTTTACCAAGACTTAAAGATTGTTTTGATCACTGCAGTTTTGCTGAATCTTTGTACTTGCATTATCAATGACTGAGGTATCTTACATATGCTGCATCAGACATTTTTGGTTTGCTTTATTAAAACAATCCAATTGAAAGTCCATGATTTGCTGCACTTTTTATGACATGCAATTTTGACTTCTTCAGAAGATGCTTTTGGAGATGGAGGAGTTTTACCTGATCTCAAATAGGCCAGGAATGTATGCCACAGCAGTTACAATCTGCTTTGCCCAATTTGTCCTGATTTTGCATAATCCTACTTAAAATGTCACAAGATCCTAAGGCAACACAGTAAGAGAACACATAAGAGCAAAGGAAAAGGAATGGGAACTCTGTCCTCCCCTAAGTCACCAGGCTTTCTTACATGAATAAGATGACTCAAATGACTTGCATAATTAAAAATGTGAAAAAATGTGAAGTTTGTCTGAGCAAAAAAAGATTATTTAGCATGCAATTTTTTACTTTATTGCTCATTTTCCAAGAAATACTTAATAGTTCCTTCTTAAATTGATTTATAACTTTTTTTTTTTTTTTTGGTATTAGCTGACAAATTGCTGAGAGGTCACAACATATAGATTTTTTCCCATAAAAATTACTTGCACATTTTTTTGTTTTAGAAAGTTACGTTGCTCTTAGCAATTTTAATCCTAGATTTTCTGTTTGAAGGAATTGCTTTGTTTTACAGTTGAGATGAAATCAGAAACAAATTTGCTTGTTCAAAAACCCCTGCTGTAAATTACTTTCCTATGTTTTTCTAATTGTGTTTGTTCCGTATTTCTATGACTAGAGTGACCACAAGAAAATTTTGTTAAACACATCTGAATCATTTTGTTCCTAATTCTACCTTAATTCTCCCCGTTTTTAAAAAGGGATTGAAGTCCCTTGGGTGGCACCTTACTGCTGACCCTGTGGGTTTATCTTTGATGCTGATATATTTCCAACACTGTCAGAACTGAGGTTTTATAAATTTACTCTCATCAGCTCTATTTTAAATTCCTTTAAAGATAAAACTAGCATCTTTATTAGGACATGGCTTTTCTTTCAGTGTTTTTACAGATTATCTTGTAGCTTTACTCTGCCTGTGCTGTCTTCTTTTTCATTTAATATCTAGCTCCTCCCTTCCTACTTTTCCAATTGGAAAGACAATAGCTCCCTCTTTGATGTGGTCAGGATATTGTCATCTATTTCGTCATGATTTGCATCTCTTGAGAATCTTTGAAACTAAAGGTTTCTGTTTAGGGAAGTCTCCCATTTTCTGCTGGCCCTGTGCTCACAGTCCTCTCCTGCCTTCGAAGGCTGACAGCTGGTAGCATCCCTGGGGCCTCCTCTCACATCTGTCTCTGATTGGGGCTTCACCTCAGCTGCCAATTCTGCTCTTAGGCCATGAGGGTTTTTACCACACATGGGACAACTGTTAGGTGGCAATTCAAGTAGGAGCAGGAAAAAACATTGGGATGTGCTAGGATTGAGGCTTGTATTAATGATTTTAAAATTCTGTGAAAATATCAGCACTTCTTGGAGTACCATGAGACTTGGTACATTAGCTTTTTTTTCACCATCACAATTCTTTTTCTCATATCATATCCATTTTGTAATGAATTTTTAATTGTTATCAATTTTTTAATTTGTATCCATTTTTAATCTGACTTAAAACCTAGAACATAATTATCTTTTCTATGGAAGACATGAGAATCCATGCAAGCATGCTGGAAGAAAATTTACTATCAATAGTCAATGTATGTACTTTAACGTACTGTTCTTTTTGCCCCTCTGTTTCATGCTACATTCATTTATATAATTCTTTGATTTAACTTTACATTTACTGCTTCCTTTTATTTGAAAGGGGTGGGGTGGGGGATTCTGCTTTATATTTTTTACCTTTTTATCTGCAATCAGTTGAGTGAAAGGACTAGGCAGAACTGAAAATTATCAGTATTTTAATAATAGTTTTACCTGCCCAAACCAAAGTTTCCAGATTCAATAAATGGGAACACTTAGACCTCTAGAACCACAGAAGAGAAAGGTATATCTAATTTAGAATTTAGGAAAACTAAGAAATAGTTTAAATAGGCAGCAAGATATAGAATTTAGGAGTTATGAAATACAGAGAAGTGTCTCTCAAATAAGGTCCATGGCTCCAGGGCAAATGTTTAAGGAGAGAAATGGATTTAGTTTCTGAAGGGAGGACTGAAAGGAGACCTACTTACAGCGTATCACTTCAGAGGAAGAAAGAAGAGCCTAAATTAAATACTGTGTGGCTTCTGTTTCTAAGGAACAACGAGAAGAAATTGCTGAAATCTGAACCCAGAGAAATTCAGGGACTTCTTTTTTCAGGAAAAAGTAGGAATGCTTCTACTATTAGGAAATGCTTCAATAAATTCGGTTTCTTCATCTCTTCAGCATGGCTTTATTTCTGAAAGATCATTTTGGTCAAGTACAAACAAATTCTTGGGATCTAAAATATCTTCTGAAATTTAAATAGTCTAAGATACACAAATCCAGACTGGTTGATCTAATGAAAACTTCCAGTCTTAGTCTCTCTGCACCTGTTATAGTAACCCTGGAACTAGAATATGGCAAGAAACAAGGAAAATGTAAACCAGGCTGCATTCCTACTTAGCTGGCCTTGAAGCTTAAACATGGAGAAAATCCAGATGGTTCCCTGTAGGCCCTAGACTAGTGTAAGAATGCAGTCAGGGAATGGTCATGGGCATGGTCATGGGCATACCATGAAATAGAAAGGGTTAAGCACAGGGAGGGTTATGGAAAGTCCTTCCACTTCCCCTCTCACTTACACAGCACCCCATCTCCTTCCTACCTCCTGGCATTGGACTCACAGTTTTGGCACTGACATTCAGCTTTCTTGTATAATTGCTTTGTTTCCCTAATGAATTTTAGAACTGCTTACCCTTCAAGCAAGGTTTCCTTGTCTAAGGATTTTGTACTACTCTGTCCTTCTTTTTCCAAGTCAGCTCTGCTTGATAAGTCAAATGAAATAAAGCCAGCTTTCCTTCCTCTCCTCACAGCAGATCAGTTTCTCTCCCTTTTCATTCCTTCTCATCCTCTGTGTGGGATCAAACCTCTTTTGGCACAGAGTTCTTTGACACATGACACAGCATGTGTAAACTGCAACCATCCAGACACACATCTGGTTGCAGTAGAAATAAATGCTTTAGTTCAAGTCACCTAGAAATTACATGGGATCCAGCACTACTACTTTACATAATAAAACTTACAATGTAAACTTGAATTTTCCTATATTTCACAGATGGTATGTGGGAATACAAAAGCTTGCTATGATGTGATTACTTGTGCAATCTTGCAAAGTATACATTCATTGATACACAGCAATATGTAAGTGTACTTTTAATAGTCTGTTCTGAATATTACCATGCAGCATTGACAGTCTTTATAAAGGGGAAATGATTCTACAGACTGAAGTATCTCTACCATACAGAGAATCCACTATAGAGAATAAATCAATAAATGGACTTCATTGCTCTATGTACAAATATAGTCTGCTTAGAAATTGTTGGTTTGGTTTGCAGATGTATTATCAATACTTCAACTCGAGTCTTGCATGTTTCTATGGATGTTACAATGTAGGTTTCTTGGTTATAAGGTGTTCTCCTTATTCAAAACATCAGATTTAATTGTCAACTGATATGTCATCTAATTGAATATTTAAACATAACTTGAATGAAATGGGAACACTCATATCTACCTTATTTCTCATCAGTGGTAATATAGCTCTTCACCTGAGTCTGGCAGTGGGATGAAGTGCTATCAATACTAAAACATTGGCTGATACAGTTCTTCAAAAAGACAGTGAAGTTCTATATTTACTCTTGTTCTCTCTTATTAGTCTTTACATATGTATGAGACCATTGTCAAGTTGTGTTCCAGTTTTATTTTAAGGTTTGATTTAACATCATGTGAATCAAATTGTAATTTGAATTAACTTCCATAAAGCTTCAGGTTATGTGTTTCAATTTTGGATTGACTAACAAGAGCCCCACAGTTGATGCCAACAGTCTGAAGCAATGACTTCTCATCGCTTCAGAAGAGTGAACTCCTAATTTCCAAAATCTTGAAATGAGAGTCATCCAGTATTTTCTTGCCTTTAAACAAGCATATACCACCATTGTGCAATTTAATTTTAAATAATTGTATTTTTTCTTATAGTCTCAGCTTGTCAAATCTGCTGCTAAATTTCTATTACATTTCCTTTGGGACTCAGCACTGTACATGCAATACTCACAGAAGTGTTAAAATCTGCTCATCTGACATGGCAACACTCAGAACTGCAGATTTTTCTTGAGAGAACTATTATGTTAGCCCAGTGTGAACTTCTGCTATTTCAAATGTATGTCAGCAGTTTTAAGAGGGTAAGTCAGTCCAAAACTTTGTGCCATGTCTGTGTGGGACCTCTCAGAAAAAGACTGTTCTCTCCCAAGACATCTCCTTACTCCCCCAGAAATGTTTTCTTCCTAGATCTCATTTTACATCCTATCACAAGCTCACACCTCCTTATCTGAGCTTTAAGCTACTTTACTTTTAGCTACTTTTTCCCAGATTACTTCTCACAACAAATCAGTGCCAAAAGTTACTGTCCCCTACTCTGGTCTCCATTCCTGGGGACTTCTCTCCAGTGTTTAAGTATGATCTGTAAATGTTCTAAATTCCTTGTATTTTAAGTTATTGCCCAAATACAGAGACATTATTATTATGTCTTTAAGGATTCTACCCAAGTAGTAAAATAATTGTCACAATTTGCAAGTGAAAAAGATACTCTCCCTAACTTTCACTTTAATTTGACATTTCTGTGTACCCATAGAATTTTTTAAAAGATCTAAGAATGAAATATAATGGTTATTTCTGCTTTTTTCCAGATCATTAAGGAGTAAGTTAAGTAAGATTTAAGCTAACAGTAGCAGTAAAAGTGCTCTAAAAGATTTATACCTCATCATAACTATGTACACTGCTATTTATCGTAACTTAGTCCAACAATTTGAGATTCATACCTAACAAAATGGGTACAGAATCCACCCTTACTCCAGAACAAAAGTTAAGCTTTATATTTAAAAATATCAGATCTTTATGACTTTTTATTTCTTGATATAATCACTCCTATGAAATGGGAATCAGAATGTTGCTTTCAGCTCTGTATATCCTTTTAGTACAAGGCAAAAAAGCCACCCAAAGCTTTCATTCTATACAGATATGAAATGAGAAAAGGAACTAAGAAGTCATTTTTGTATAAAATATGCAGTTTAGTTTGGTATTCTGTGACTGAAATTATAGTAACTTTAATATGTTTTTCTGATTTATATGCAAATGACTCAAATTCATGTTCTAAAACCTGATGGTAGTATGCCATTTAAATGTACCCATGAGACATATCACTGACATTATACTGTCATAACATATTTTATGCCATAGTCTGAATACTAAATGGTAAGATGACCTCCATTAAAAATCTATTCTTGATCTATATTTGATTGTAAGAAAACAGTGCTCTCAACCTTATTTCAATTTCTGAAACATTTTTCCATCTGTAAAGTATGCCTTTCCCCTTAAAGCAAGATCTTGGTAATAGACACATTAAAGATGCACCCAAACTAGAAAAACTTTAGCATCTTTCAGTCTGTTTTATCTAAACCCAGCATATACCCCTGTCCCTAGAGTTCTTTGAAAGCTTATTGCAATCACCTTCTGAGGGTTTTGAAATTATTTTAACGCTTTATGCATCAAATTTTACTATGTTTTTCCTTACTTCTGTATATACATACATGTTTGGTGCATGGGTTATCAGCTTCTATAGAGGTCAAAATATTGTGTATGACTAAAAATATGCAGTATTTTCCTTCAAGCTGCAGCTACTATATTGGATAGTTGTAAACTCAAATGAGGAGCAATGCTAGATTTGATCTGTTCTCACTTCCAAACAGTTTTATTGATAGACAGTAACTTGTTTCCAACAAAGGAAGAGTAAAAGTATAGTATGTAAAGTATTCTTAATTTGCAGCAGCCTAATCAAGACTGTGAGAATTTTTCAAATGTTTTAACAAACATTTTGTCCTCATAACCTAGAAAAGGATAGTTCAAATTGTTGTAGATATTTATTTATTTATTTATTTATTTATTCTGTGTGGGACAAAAGTTTTTTACCTGCTTTAAAAAGAGACTGAGTCTCAATTTACCTGCCCCTAGTCATAGTCCAAGCTCAAGACAATATTCCAGTTTCTTATCTCCACTGGCATGTCTCACATTATTTTTTACTCATTGTTTAAATAACCCTACTCAAAGCAACACCTGTGTTAATAAAATTCAGTTTCCTGGTTAACTTTGACTTGATCTTAAAGGATTCCTTTAATTCTGTTTTTAAAAATCAGATAACATAATTAAGCATCTAAACTTCACTTTGGTGGGCCTCCTATGTAGTCATCAAGTCTACTGCAAAGTGGATGTAATTAATTGCTTCTCATTTGCTTAGACCTGTGCAAAGCATTTGAAACTGTGCTGCATGAAATCCTTGTCTCTAAATTGGAGAGACATGGATTTGACAGATGGACCACTCACTGGATAGAGAATTGGCTGGATGCTCTTACTTAGAGAGTTGAGGTCAACAGCTTGTTGTCCAAGTGGAGAACAGTGATGAGTAACATTTCTCAGGGCTGAGTATTGGGACAGGTGCTGTTTAACATCTTTGTCAATGACATGGACAGTGGGATTGAGTGCACTCTCAGCAAGTTTGCCAACAACACCAAGCTGTGTGGTCTGGTGGACATGCTGATGGGAAGGCATGTCATCCAGAGGGACCCAGACAGGCCTGAGAGGTGGGCCCATGTGTACCCTATGAAGTTCAATAAAGACGGCCGTAAATCCTGCACCTAGATCAGGATAGTCCCAATCCCAAACTTGACATGACCCTGCAATGTGTGCTTGCAGTCCAGAAAGCCATCAAAGGAAGTGTGGCCAGCAGGTTGAAGGAAGTGATTTTCCACTTCTGCTCTGGTGAGACCCTCCCTAGAGTACTGTCTTCAGCTTTGGGGCCCACTACAAAAGAAGAACATGGACCTGTTGTAGTAAACTCAGAGAAGGGCCACGAAGACAGAATGAGTAAGTTGAGGTTGTTCAGCCTGAGAAGAGAAGGCTCCAGGGAGACCTTAGAGCAGCCTTCTGGTACATGAAGGGAGTCTGCATGAAAGCTGGAGTAGGACTTCTTACAAAGGTGTGTAGTGCTAGGACAAGCGGGAATGGCTTCAAACTGGAAGAGGATAAGTTTAGATAAGATATTGGGAAGAAACTCTTTACTGTCAGGGTGGTGAGGCACCAGAACAGGTTTCACCAGAGCAGCTGTGGATGTCCCATCTCTAGAAGTCTTCAAAGTCAGGTTGGATGGGGTCCTGGGAAACTTGATCTAGTGGATGGCATTGCTAGATGGTGGATTGGAACTAGACGATCTTTAAAGTCCATTCCAACCCAAACCACTGTATAATTCTATGATTTTGGACAATGGACAAGCCATAATAAAGCTGTCTTCTCTTCTTGGGGATATATATTAAAAAAAGTCATATCTACTTAGATTTGAAAATGCAATTTTCACCGAATAGCACAAATTAAATTATTAAATCTTCTTGCCTAAAATCAGTCTGTAAAATTTACCTGCTCCTGGCTGATGGCAAACCTAAAGCTTTCACTTAAACATTGTTTGAACTAGGGCTGCAGTCCTAATTTTGGGCTCCTAATACACTCAGACATTTTTTTAATTCTGAAGTGTCAATATGGACCAACCCATTTTTAACCCCAAGGTTTTCCTTCACTGTCTTTGGCAGACAGACTTGCCCTTGCTCCACCTTCACTGCCATCTGGCTTGCCAAAGCCACTGTGGTTCCAGCAGAGATGATGATAATTAGCTCAGGCACACTGCCTTCAGGTCAGGGCTGGCATTCAACTGTATAACATAAAGTCCAGGAGGAGCAAGCACGGGTCAGTCTTCAAAGACCATGCAGATACAATGTAAGCTGCAAGGAGATGTAAGCCTCTGCAAAGGGCTTTACTCCCAGTCTGGAAGAGAAAGAGAAATTTGAAAGTGAAAAATTCTGAGGACAGCAGCTCTCAGTTGAGCCTGAGTACCTATCGTCTGCCTTTGCTTATGCATGGATGCATGTACGTATTTTGCAATGGAACATGAACACTGCGTTTTGAAAGCAGCTCATGCTGTCCCTCTGGAATATGAAACACTTAAATATTGTGCTTTTTTTTTATTGTCAAGTTGTCAGGCCTGATGTTTAGAAGTACCTGCTGAAGCTTGTATTGTTGCACTTCAGTAGTTAAGATCCATCCCTGAGGGGACCACCCAACTGTTCTTAAATGCTATAAATAATGCTGTTTAGTAGATTTCATTAAGAACCTTTTTAAAAACAACACCACAGCATCTGTTAAAAAGTTTTCTGGGAGTATCCAATACTTACAAGACTGTTTTTACTATCTTATACTTTTATTACACCCATGCAACCCCACTTCTTTTGTTTTCAATTTTTATAACCATATCAAATCCAAGAAAGACAGAAGTGAAACTTAGCCCACAGTACACATACAGAAGAGACCTCAACCTTCATTCAACACATTGACTGGTGTATTCTGTCCTCAGCTACTGCTGACTAATTAAAACAAACAATAGTCAATACATAGTATTTCCTTGCCAAAATGCTAGATGATCACTTTAGAGTTAAGCATATTTGCTGGAATACAAAAGCTGAGTGGATGTAATGATTACTGTTAAATTGATTTTCTCACTCCATCAGTTTCAAATGCAGATACTTGTGTTTCTTACATGTGCTTACAGGTAATTATGCTTGAAGGGGAATCTAATCATAATTTAACTAATTGTAAGCATCTGCAACAGTAAAAAGCCAATCTAACTCTGATTTAAACAAAATTGTCCTACTCTTTGTCCATCTGAAGGTCATTAGGTTAGACCTCTGCTTGTAAAAAATAATTTGAAGTATTACTGATAGTAAAGTCAGGGCCTCTGACAGTATGAATAGGCAAGTGTATTGTGTGACATTTGTAACTGAGAATTTATTAAAAAACTAAATGGCTCCACAGAACCTACTGACACACCTGTTTAGCAAAATGACTGTATAGCACAGGCCAATCTAGCTATTAATAAGCTAGCCTGCAAAATTTGAAGCAACATAGATGTATTAGCTGTGTGCTTTACCTGCTAATTAGCTTCTATTTCCAAAGTTTTTCCAGTAAGGCTAGTCAGTTCCCATTCTTTTACCCCTAAAGAAAAGAAAGGCAGTGTGGTTCTCTCTGAGGCCCTAGTAGTGTGGACCTCCTGGAAAAGAATATCTGTTGGGTGACCTTGTCCTACCGATCTGCAGCTTTAAGAGGGATTTACACTATCAGAGAGGATTTGTGCTCAGCCTCTATGCCTTGTTTACTCTAAATTATTTGCTAATTACTCAAAATAAGGCAGTGAAGGCAAACATTTCTAAGTCAGAAAACATCAGTATTATGATAGCCATATCCATTGCAGTTTTGCCTTATTGCATGTCTCTTCTGTGCACTGGAATAAAAGGGAACATGTAAATGTAATCATGCTGAAATGATACTAACTCACTAATAATTTCCTATCAACCCATCACAGTCTATCAAACTGTTATGCAACTACATTAGTGTTGGATTTTATTGAGGGTTTTTTTTGAATGGAGAAATAGGAGTTATATGAAAGTGGGTTTTTTCCAGTCAAAATTTCAGAAGACATAATTATTTTTTGACCTAGGATCACATATTGGTTTGTACAACAATTTCTTCATTAAAAGCAAGCACATATGGCCACAAAAATAATAGTTGATTTAGTGATATCTCTTATAATGGGGCAGTTTAGTGAATGAATTAAATAATGGAGCTAACTGATGGAATGACACATCATTTCAATTTAAACAATTTGTCAAACCCTACAACTATTTTGGTTTTTTTGGTATTTTCTTCTAGTTCATATCCTTTTAATATTTATTAGATATTTAGTAAAGGTTGAAATTACCGAGAAAAAATGATTACTTATAGCATAATTTCTGGTTTGGTAACATCTCTTTTACTACCACTTTCAGATTATTGTACTATTTGGTTTTGAATGCATTCTCTAGCATGTCTTATCTGTTTTAAGACTGTCTCTCATTCAGTCTGACCTTGGATGCAGTCAAGTGGCAAAAAAAAATAAATAAATAAAGTGCAAAAGCTAGGGGAAGCAAGGGGAATAGACATGGAGGAAAATAAACAAGCAAAGATCTTTTTTCCCCATTTCCTTAAAAAAATGCTGCACTATAATTCACAGCATCCATAAATGATCCTCCTGTAATTATTTACATGTCACCACTGATCATTTAAATAACCTATAACCAAGGTCAGTTGTAACATGCAGCAAAACAGTCTAAGGCTTTTAGTCATCAAATGTTTATTTGTCCCTTAAAAATAAATTCTATGTTGCATGCAGGAAAAAGCCAAAGTTTATGTTGGGTTTTTTTTCTAGTTTAAGCTGATCCTTGTTTTATTCAACAAAGCTGCACTTTAGAAGCTTGGAAACAAAAGGAAAACTGGAACATTCAGCTTACTGATAATTACTTTAATTTTAGTCTTACTTTAATTGCACATTGCATGATATTTTTGGTGGCACAAAAAGGTAATTAAGCTTATTTCTGGGATAGCTGCTAGACCACACTGGGTAAAGGTCTCAGGAGAAAGACAGCAAATGCAGAAAGAAAACCACTTAGAAAATCAGGTACATGGTAAAGAGATTTGGACATCTTCCTTCTGAAAAAGAGGTCTCAAGTTAGCTGCCTCCCTACATGGCATAAAGGGATGTTGCAGTATATCAGTGTGGGGAAGAAGTCAACAAGAAATGGCAACTTATTCACTGAGAAAATACTGAACCTGCCAGGTCCAGAAATTCTTGTTCTTTCCAAAAGAACACATGGAGTGTGTGGCGTGGAGGCATTTCCCATCCTGAGTCTAGGAACCATTGCTCATACCCCATGTTAGGAGGTGGCAGGGAAAACATATTGTCGATATATCTATTGGGCAACTGTCAGTTATCTGTGGGATTTACAGAGGTTTTCTGAAAGGCATATGGGTGCTTTATATTCAGTATTAGTACATAAAGCTTTCAGACACTGTACATATTTGCAACCTAAGAAATGGCAGATGAAGGAAAATAATTCAAGTACCATTCAAGAAAGCAAGCTCTTTCCTGTTTGGATTTCTTAAAATAAATATTTTGAGTTTAACTGTATTTTTTAAATGTACTGAATCATTTTTAGAAAGAGAGAATAAATCACTGTAATTGAGCTGTTTTCCATTTCAGTATGCCCTTGTAGATAAGGCAATGCTTCACTAATCTCAAAAATAAACATTACTTATCTACTTCACTGCAAAGAAATTCTGGAAACCTCTGACAGGTTATCCAGTACATAACCAATGAAGCAACAGGTAAAAAGCCAGGTGTTCAAGACTAAGAAATTTTCACACATAGCACTTCCTTCTGCATTAGACACTGAATGTGAGAGTTTAATTCAAAATTACCTACTTTGAAAAACAGAACACATCTTCATTTTCACTATCCTGCTTTGTAGCAGTGTTTCATATTACCATTCAAATCCACATGTGAAGCATTATCTTCTTGACATGCAATTGTTGTGCTATAAGTAATGAAATAAATTGCCTCTCTCGCTGTTGAAAGAATAATACAGAACAACATTCAGCACTTCCTACTGATAAAAAAAGATATTGCCGTCACTGCATTCTGTTATTTCCAGACAGAACAAGTGCTATATTTTAGAAACTGCAGTTACTTGGTGGTTTATACACTGTGTTATCAGCTTTAGTACAACTCTGTGCTTGAAAGTAAGTGTTAAAATATTACTATTGCTACCTTAATACAACAGCTCTGAGAAAATAAACTTTATTGACAAAAATTTGAGAACTTTGAACCTCAATTTACTTTCCATAAGAAAAAAAACCAAATATACAGTTGCTTCAATGATGAATTTGCCTGAGTGTGCTTGAAGCAACTGACACATGAAGTTTAGCTCAGTAGGGATTACTAGTGTGTAAGTGTTAACATACAGCAAAAATAAAAGCATATGTATGTATAAGCACATGTAATACCTGACATCCACCTGCAAGAAACATGGATTCACAGTAGACCTATATGATGGAAGAGTTAACAATGTTGGAAATTAAATACAAGTAGGGCCTATACCAGTGTCTCGTTGGAGTCCTGAGGTGTGTCCCCCAAGTTTCAATACTGGGCCTGGTCTTGTTTAACTTGGTCATCAATGACTTGAATGAAGGGGCAGAGTGCCTCTGCAGCAAGTTTGATGAAGACATAAAGCTGGGAGGAGTGGCCAATATAGCCTAGAAGGCTATGGAGTCCTTCAGCAAGGTCTCGGCAGGTTGGAAAGATAGGCAGAGAAGAACTGCCTGAAATTCAACAAAGGTAAATGCAGGGTCCTTCACCTGGGGAAGAATAAGCCCATGCACTGGTACAGGCTAGTGCTGACCTGCTGGAAAGCAGCTCCTCAGAGGAGACCAGAGGTTCATGGGGCAGCAATGTGCTTTTATGGCCAAGAAGGCAAATAACATCCTGGAGAGACATTAGGAAGAGCATTGTCAGCAGGTCAAAGGAGGTGATCCCATACTCTACTCCGCACTAGTGTGGCTACATCTGGAGTTCTGTGCCTAGTTCTGGGCTTCTCAGTACGAGAGAGACATGGACCTCCTGGAGCAAGTCCAGCAAAAGGCAACAAAGGTGATTAAGGGGCTGGAGCATCTCTCTTATGAGGAAAGGCTGAGGGACCTGGGCCTGTTCATTCTCAAGAAGAGACAACCATAAGGGGACCACACTGGTGTCTATAAGTATCTGAAAGGAGGGTGTCAAGAGGATGGAAGCAGGCTCTGCTTTGTGGTGTCAAGTAATAGGTCAAGAGGCAACAGGCAGAAACTTATGCCCAGAACTCCTGTACTGTGTGGGTGACCGAGCACTGCAACAGATTGCCTTGAGAGATTGTGGAGTCTTCCTCACTGGAGATGCTCAAGAAACATCAAGACATATTATATATATGTTATATATATTATAAATATTGTCAAGACACCTGAACTGATCTGAGCTAAGAGTTTTTCCATTCATTAAATATTATCATCATATAGTCTAATGTGATAGACAATTAGATCTGACTGTTCAGGGTGTACCTTTCAAGTATTAAGAAAATCTTGAATCACTAAATTTGCCCATTCTAGTCAACAAACATGTAACATAACTCAGTTTATATGTTTGTGAAGATCTGTATTGGAATAGAGAATAAAGCCAGCAGAAACAAGCATAACCACTTGTGCAATCACTGGCTGTAGGTTTAGTTTGAGGTTATCCTCATAACATCCACATAGACTTCTGGGAAAAGTCAGCTCATAGTAATTATACTACCAACATCATGGCTTGGGACTGGAAACTGGATCTCCTGGGATCTTATTTTGCTGGTTCATGTCATACCTGTTTTAAGAGCTACAAAGGCATATGAGCTGCTTTATAATTGTAAGGGACCTTTCACAAATGTCTGTTTCGACATTGCCTGGCTTTGGTGACTTGGTGAAGGAGACTGAAGACAGGGACCCCTGGACTGTTTGCCTCAAGGTTTGTTGATTCACAGGTGTCTCCAGTCTCCCAGATAACGAGGCACCATTGTCCACCACCCAAATCCTCCAGCCAACAGATAATGACCGACATACCAAGGTAAGGAAGCATCACTGCCCACCACTGACCCCCTCTGGCTGCAGAGCCATCTGCCAGATAATGATGGACATCCCCTCCAGCTGCCTAGACCACAAGGCACCACTGTCCACCATTGTCCACGACTGACATCACTTCCAGCTGCTGAGACCAGGAGGCTGGGAATTGCTCAACTCCAGGGAAACTGGCCAGTCAGTGCCCGACAGAGTCCTATAAAAAGGACCAGCTGCAGAGCATGGCACATACTCACCACTGAAGAAAAGACATCTATGGATTATCAGAATGATTTTGGACCTATGGTGGTGCCTGTGTCTACTGCATCATCCCAAATCTTGCTTGATTCCCCCCTTTTCTGTTTCTAACTTTCCTATCGCTCCTTCTCTCTCCCCCCTGAGTAACCAATAATAAAGTCTCACTCCCTAATGGTATTTTGACCTCTTTTGTGTCTCAATTCACATTGGAGGAATCAATCAAACACTCCTGAGTTTTATCAGACCAGTACAATAATCAACAGTGTAGACTGTGTGAGTTAGTGATAACTGTCCAATTTCTGTAATTGCAACAACTGCCTTAGAACACAATAATTTCTCTATTTTCAGAGTGGAAAGTGTGTCCTGGTTTTAGCCAGGATGGAGCTGGTTGGATGCTGGCTGAGGTTAAACCACGACAAAGTGTTTATGCGGTGATCACAGGTATTTTAACATTTAGGAGTTTAAGAGAGCTATACTTGTCAAGATTCTTTTCACTGTCAAGATTCTTTTTTTCAGTTTGGTAATCTATGGAGTTATTTCTATTTTTTAATAATTCTAGGAAAATATTTTTTTTAAGATTTATATTCTTTATATTT
>NW_008675505.1:0-8987 GCF_000695815.1 Acanthisitta chloris
CTGCAAAGTTTCCTTGTTCAGCCAGGCTGGTCACCTTTCCTGCTGGCTCGCCTTACAGCCTGCTCCTGTGCATTCAATACTTGCTTCTTGAAATATCACCATCCCTCCTGAACCCTTTTCTTTTTGCAAAGGCTGTTTCCCAGGGTACACATTGAACCAGACTCTTGAGCAGGCCAAAGCCTGCTCTTTGGAAGTCCAGGGTAGAAGTTTTATTGATGGCCCTTCTTGTATCCCTGAGTATTGAAAACTGTAATTTCATGGTCACTGTGCCCCAAATGGCCTCCAACCACCACATCTCCCACCAGCCCCTCTCTGTTTGCGAACAGTAGGTCTAGATCCTCCAACAGGTTCTGTCGCTAAGGAGAGATAACAGTTTCTCTTGGTTAAAGAACACTTTTCTACAGAAAGCCACTGATAATGAACAAGTCTAAATTGAAAACACTTGTTAACAGGTTTTTCCACTTTCTCTGCTTCTAGACAATGACAACCAAGGCCACACTCAACAGTGTCAAATAGTGATGAAATATTTAAAAGTATGCCTTTTTTAACCCTTCCAACTTCTTCTCACCCACCCATAAAAACATTTTCTATAGAGTCTTACTACTATGAGGGCATTTGTTGCTCAAATGGGATATTAGAAATAGTATTGTACATGATTAAAATATTATTGCTGTATTGACCTTTTGGGCTTGGAATAAGGTAAAAAGATGGGCACTTAAAATAAATGAATAAAGCCATTTCATATATTTGGCTCTCATTATGTAACATATTTATTCTGCTCTAGAAGTCTTATACAAGGACCTCCCCAGAAATAGTGCCAAGGATCTCAAAACTGTAAGCAGATTTCAAACTTAAATTAGATTTCCCAGCTGCTTAGTGGTATATACTCACAATCAAATAGTGAAAAATGGCTTTTGAAATTTGTACTACATTAAAACTCTGAGAGGTTTTGCATATTTTCATTTGCTTAGTGTTGCAGCAAATTTAGGACTCAAAAGTTCCTTGTGATAGTTGCCTAAAGCAGTAATAGAAAGAGATTTTCTTCCTTTTTCCTCCCCATGCATCAACAGTATAATGATTTTTGAGGATCAATATTGTACTCCTGTGTTTGGATGCTTAAACTCATGCAATCTTATTTCTCGCCAGTGTTTTTCCTCCGTAAGCATATAGGGCTTCTTGAAATTTGAAGAGATACTCAAATTCATCATTTATAATGACCAAAATCCAAGCTCATGCCCTGTCCTTTCCAGCTCCCATTTCCATTGATAAATGTATCAAAAAATTCAGGTGTTTTGATTGTATCTAAGAAACATTCAGAAATAGTTTATAATCTGAATACAATGACCCATCTTTTAAGGTTACTGGACTAATACCAGGGAGCATGTGACTTATTGGCATTTTTTGCACACAAAGCAAAGATTGTCATTCAAACCATAACCATAGTTGTAACTATTACCTGCTAATTTTACAGCAGAGTGGTTTTTGTAATGAAACATAAAGCTACTTCAAGATTTCAAAGTTTGTGTTAATGCTGATAATTGTAGATTAAGCTGTCTGCCAGGTATAATGCAAAAGCATGGGATTGTCCATTTTGTTTTTCATTTTACCTTTATCTTCAATATGTAAATACAATGTGACATATCTGTATCACTATTTCCTTATTTTCTTTAGATTGAAAACAGTGCCGTGAAAAAGATGGCCTGAAACAAGCTGTTCGTTCTATTGTTATTTTTCATATAGAACAGTGGAGTCCATCCCTAGAAAGAAGAAATTGTAAATGCCACCATGACGAAATACCTGTATAGAAATTTGTTAACTATTTTATTTGCCATGTGAAAATATCTACATACTTAAGAGATTATTGTTTTTGTCATCTTTGAGATGACAGAGTTAGGGTTCTTGTTTTCATATATTGATATTTTAAATGGAAATCAAAGATCCTTAGAGGAATTCAGGAAAATAACTTCGTTCTGTTGCATTCTAACTCTCAAGTACAAGCTAAGTGCTCAGATCTTTGTGAGGGTTTAAGTTAAACCATTATATAGAGACTGTACACAGATGCGAAGCAATGCAAAACAAGAAATGTTGCTTTTTATGTCAAGTGCAAAGTGAAAAGCTTATTCTTTGGAAGCTATAAAATATCTAGATATTCTATCAATATTTAGGCATTGGAATGGGCTGCCCAGGGAGGTGGTGGAGTCACTGTCCCGGGAGGTGTTTAAGGCAAGACTGGACGTGGCACTTCGTGCCATGGTCTAGTTGACATGGTGATATTAGGGCATAGGTTGGACTTGATGATCTCAGAGGTCTTTTCCAACCTTAATGATTCTGTGAGTCTTGCCTATGTCTTACCTAAATCTCTGTAGACATGTAGACTTACCCCTGTCATGAGTTAGGAGAAGCTCATTAGGGCCTACTGTAAAACAGAACCCCAGACAGAAAAAAAAATCTTTCACAGATTCTCCTGGAGTTTTCTTTATATCATGTACTTTTGCCTCTAATAAGAGTAGAGTTTTAAAACTTATGTAAATTTAGTTTAGAATAATAGCATTGGGCTTTCTTGTCTAACTAATTTCAAATTACAAGGAAGATGTTTATTTCTGCCTTATATTAAATTTAACAACTCCAAGAAAAACTGGGTATCATGGTATATTGGTAAAGGGAATAGATAAGAGAATTAAAACTGGTCTTATTTTGGTAACCGGAGTGGTTTTCTGATGACCACTATCACTGTATGATTTCATTTCATTTTACTGATTTATGCGATATGTGAGACTAGGTGATACTATAAATTAATTTATGTTGATTGGTTTATTTTTGACACTAGGCAGCTAGTCCTGGTGCCTGTACATCCATGTTGTATGTGACAATTTCTTGATTTGAAATTTTTATTACCCTGTTAAATTTAAGTCACTCAATTGCAGCAATAACTGTTGGCATGAGGAGATACTTACTTAAAACCAAAGACATTTAACAAAATGGAATCATAAAGCCAGGGTGGTTTGACTGTTACCTAATAATACTAAGTAAATGTACAGATGTGATGGTCCAGCTTTTATCTATGGGGATCTGAAAAAAGGTTTACTTTGTGAATTCCTGAGAATGAGTCTGTTTTTCAGCCTTGGGATGAGCTTTAGAAGCCCTGGTCAAAACCTTCCCGAGGGAAATATTTTTCTAGTGAGAATTTGATTTTCAGCTGAAGAAATCATTTTGCAAACAGAAATTGCTTTCCTGGAAAAAATTTTAAAGGAAATAAATAAATAGTTGAGACAAAAGTTTTCATAGACAAATGCATGGAAATGGAAAGCATTTAAATCAGAAACATTGCATGATGTTGAAGTTGCAGTTGTTGCTTCATGTGCTCCTTCTCACTGAAAGGCAGAAACAGTTTACATTTCCCTTGCTTAATGTTTCATGGCCTTGTCAGTCTTAATTACTAAGGAAAGTGTTGGTCTGTGGAACAGCACGGGGAATACAGAAAATAGGAGCAGTGCCATTAAAAAAAGGGTAAGACTATAAATCTTGAACTCCCTCTATCATGTAACATCAGGGAAATAGTCCAAGTGGGCATTTTGACTAAAACTATATTTTATATTTTCTTCTAAAAAGCTGGAAGTTTTGAAAAGCATGTCCCTGTATTTTGAACGTTCCTAACTGTCTTGTTTAATACTTCCTTACCTCACATTTTCTGCATAAGATTTAAGCCCCCAAAGTACATTTTCTCTGTTGCTTGTGAACTTAATAGTGTGGAAAGTTGTGTTTATCCATCTTCTTTATAGAGGTTTTCACCTCAAGTTTATTTGGTACTCAGTTTATTCTTTAGCTTCGTCACTCCAGATCAAGACTTATAGGAGGACAAGTGACACCACAGACTAAATTATAGAAGTTTAAGAGCCTGGGAGAATTATTAGGCCTTAGTTATTGTCTGACAACCTGAATAATTATCTTAACATCAAGGCCCGACCCTCTTCTATACTTAGTGGAAATGCTGCACACTGTTTCAGCATTCTTGTAACAGCTACAGCTGATTATTTTCCATCTTTCCTTGAGGATATTTATCAGATAGATAGCTTAATGTTGCTACCTTTTGATTTCTTGACGGCTGCCTATAAAACCTGATACATGCTCCTGCCAACAAAGCAACACATGGGTTCCAGAAAAGTTTGCAATTTTTAATAACATGGAATATTTGATTGATGTGTAGTATGCATTTTAATTACAAAAATAAATGAGGAAGAGGAAATTTGTCACTTCCCCATTCATTATTCCTTAATTAGACTACAACTGATCAGAGTTTCTGATTGGCTAAAATAACCTCATCTTTAATTTACTGCACTGCATGAAAAGCATGAATTATTTCTCCCTGCCAAAACAGTACAAAAGAACAAGGAAACGAGATGAACCTTGAAATATTGTGTACATGACTCTGTCTGCAATCTTTCAGATTAGTAATTTATTACAACAAATGAAATGCTTCTCTTGTGAAATGACAGAGTACATTTTTTTCAATATGCAATATTTGTGTGTATTCTGAGCACCAGAGTAGATCGATACTTCACCTGAGACCAATGCATTTATCTTGGTTTTGGCTTGTGTAAATACATTTTGCATACTTAACATGGAAAGATGTCAAATGGGCCAAATGAGTGATGATAGTAACACAGCTCTGATGTTGTTACAGCTTCATTGCAGAGTCTAAATGTGGAGTACAAACTTTAATTTAGGTGGGATTTTTTTTTCCTAGATCAGTTATATTTTGCCAGTCTGGTTTTGCTGTGATGTGTGTTGTGTGCTTCTACTAGCTGAATTGCTGGTGTATGTTTTATATGTGTATATTAGAGGAAGAAGACAGAGCAGAAAGAGAATGTAAATTTTCCTTATTATGTTCTCATTCTTGCTATATTCTTGCTTGGGTAGTATCAAGTTTACTTATATCTCCATGACACAGGCATGCACATATGAAAAGAGTGTATATATAGTTTATGGGCATCTGATAACTAAGTGCAAACAGGCCAGGTGCATGTGATGCAGGGGGTGGAAAATTCTGATTAGTCAAAGCTGTTTTTTCTGAGGTATTCTCATTGCTTCAAGATGTTTTGTATGCCCACATGGAGGAAAAGAGAAATCAGAAGAAAGATGTCAAAGCAGAAGTTAGCACAGTGGTTAGTAGTTTAGGAATACTTAAATCTCTGTTTGCCTTGGCTTTAACTCAGATCTCATTTTAAGTAAGTAACTTTACCTCCATACTTTTATAGCCTGAGTCTCTCCAAGGAAGTTATTTAAATTTTTATAAAAATTTAAAAGATCATTGATAGGAACAGGAATTGTAAATGACTCAGTAGCACAGTGGGCGGAATACTTACCCACTCTTTTTGAGGCAAGTTGGGTTTCTGTTCTGAATTGAGCCAAGCAGAGGCTTCAAACCTTGGTCTCCCTAGATCTCATCTGAGTTACCTTCTGCAATATTAGTTGGTCTAAAATTTAGCTTCAGGCTCTTTACAGATGATTCAGTATTGCCCGTGAGGCATGTTCCCACTTGAAATCTAAAGAAGTGTGTAATGGACATTTTAACTGCTTCTTCATCCAACTTTTTTTTTAATGAGTTCTAATCTAGGGGATGTGTTTTGGTTGTATTTATTTTCTCCTCTATTAGCATAGTCCCAAATTGCTTCAAGAAAAAGGCAGAGAGTGAGAAACAGCAATCTGTGAAGACCTGTAATCATGAATCCAGTCTCATGGTGAAAGAGCTCTCAAGGTCCTGACTAAAATATAATAAATGCATTGAAAATGCTTTTCTCTTTGTAATATAGCTGCACACAAGAATAGCTCATGTGGCTCACTGGGGACTCAAGCAACAAGCCATAGGGTCATCTTTATTTCCTTTGATTCCATGGCTTGTAATTAAGTAGGTGCAATGTATAAGAGTGAGTAATGTGCAGCCAAGCATTGGTTCTTACTGCTTCAATTAGGACATAAAAGTGGTCAATTCACTAGTCTGTTATTGGCAAGGAATCACTGATAATGGCAGAAAACTCTGTACTTGTCTCTTCGTCTGCAGTAAGATTCTTTCTTGCCTACTGTTTTTAGGCAGAGCTTGTCCATAGTGCGCAGGGTGTCTTTTCTATGTACGTGTGAACAAGTGTGATCTCAGCATCCTGCTAGTGTCTAAGTGTCCTTGTCCTTTTTTTTCCTTCTAAGTTTTGATTTTTTTAAAAATTGTGCTTTTTCTTTCTTTTGTGTAGTTCTCCTAATAATTTCTACCTCTTCTGGTCTTCCTCTGTTTTCCCTTCTCTCATTCAAAAGAGGTAATGTAGCTCTGTATGTCTAGTGTATTAGATTTAAGGATCCTTCTGCTTCATGCCAAGAAAGCTAGGTCACATCTGCAGCAAACAATAGTTCTCAAATGCACCAGATACAGAGCCTTAGGCTTTATGTAACACAAAAAGAGCTGGAGTATTTTTGTTGTGGACTGCATTTGCATCATGTTTGTACCTAGTGGATGTCTCCTATTTGATTGCATCTCTGTTTTTACTTCTGTAGCAATGTACAATTATACCATGGAATCAAGAGTGTGAAGGCACATCCAATCTCTCTAAATATTTGTCTAAAAACACAAAGTGTCTATATAGTAAATGGATATTATTATGAATATATATTATGGACTGATCTATGAGAAAATTATTTAAAGGAGCAAGCAGGAGCTCCTAGATATATGTAGTCAATACAGCTGGATTTCTGCAAAAGTTCTGATAGCATTTTGTTGTGCAAAGCTGAATCTTAATTCAGATGACTATTAAAGCATTACATTTTAGGTTGCCTCCATCACCACAGAAGAAATACATTGCAAATAAACTGGTTTGTTGTTGAGGCACTTGAATAATTAGGCAACCAGCATAGGAGAAATAAGACAGCCTGTTTAGGCTAAGCCTAGGCACTTCATATGCTTTTGAAAAGGTACAGAATTGTTTTTATTACATTTGTATACTTTCAACACCTTCTGTCTGACCTTGGCAAGACTTGCAGTCAAGACTTTTACAATATGTGTTTAAGGAAGACTTATGTGTTTGAAATTTCCACCAGATTCAGACATTTCAGCAATCTTTAAAAACATGCCCAATATTTCATTTGTTGAACAGTTTAACTTATTTTTGACAAATATAGAGACAGACTGCATTTATCCTGTTTGATGGTAACTTTTGCATGTTTTGCAGGTGCTACTCTGTCTCTTGACAAACCAAAACAATAGCTTTGCAAGTGATGCCATCTGCCTGCATACTTTGAAATGTGTTGTCTGAAAACAAGTAGCCTAGGAAAAGAATTAACTATTTCAGTGCTGACCATGTTGGCTGCAATTGTACCCCTAATACTGTAGAAATCTTGGCTGTAACTGGCTACAGAGCCACATGGGAGCTTCTGTTGTCATGCCACTGAGACCATGATTGTCACAGCTGATTGGGAATCCAAAGACCTCTGTGGCCTTCTCAGTCAAAAAAAATCTGGACCAAATAGTGCACAGCTAACAAATGGTTTCGGTAGTTTGAACATTTCATTGTTTCTTAGTTTAGGGAGGCTTTATACAGGTGAACAAATAAATGCTCTTTCCCATATTGCCAAATAGGATGGTGCAGTAAGGTTCTAAATAGAGAAGGTGGGGATGGAGAATCTAGTTTTGAATGTTTGGCTGTGTAAATAGGGACAGTACAGAAGTTAGTTGGCAAGTTTAAAATTGCTAATCAAGTGTTCCAGCAGATACTTCAATTACATTTTTTTCCCCAAGAAAAACATTTTATTTTTCCACAAGTCCCGGTTTTCTGAATGTGGCTTGGTCATCGTGTGGAATGTTAATATTTTTACCTGTATAATATTTTGTTTGCTTATATGGCTAAAACCTGTGGACAGTAACTTCAAATGTAATGTACTGAGTCATTTACAATTCCTGTCCCTACGAATGATCTTTTTAATTTGTATAAAAATTTAAATAACTTCCTTGGAGAGACTCAGGCATTAGTCAGACAAAGAAGGAGCATAATTTTACTGGTAATATCTTTAAAAAAGCTGTAAAGTATTTTTCCTAAATATATTTGACTCTATAGTGAATTAAATGGAATGTGTAAAACTGCATCTAGTAGTTCCATCTGCCATAACTACTTTTGGCACAGTTGCTCTTACTATTTTTCCATATGCTGAAAATGGGGTTTTGTCCAGTTTCAGTTTAATCAAGAGTGCAGCTGATTAACTTCCTTTTGTCTGAGTTCTTTCAAAGTGGAGGCCCCATGACCCTAAACAAAAATTATTTAGTTGAATAGCTGCCTCTTACCATTTCTTCCTATACATTGGCTTATTCTGAGAATGCTGCTCCTTAGCCTGAGGTGTAAGCCTGAGACATGTATGCAGTTAGGGATGATAAAGCCACAGGACAGGGTCATGAGTCCTTATTGATGTGCATAGTGACACAGGAAAATAAGTTCCCTGTGTCCTTTTTGAGGCTTGATTTTGTTTAAAACCTTATTTGCACACTGCAGGGAGTAAGCAAAGAATAAAGCAATACAGACAAGATGTCATGAACATGGATGGATACAGATATTACATACACAGTATATGTAATAGAAAGCTAAAAGGATGCTATGGTTTTCTAACCATAGCATTGATAGCATTAGCAAATGGTTTGCTTACTAGAGATTACATGTTATATATCTATACTTTGTAGATCATGTTTTTCCTGTAAAGTGTCATAGTCAGCAGCATCCTAAATCAGGATTTGTGACATCAGTGTGCCTGCAGGTAAGAGCCTATGTGAAACCTGAGAGTTCAAGGAAGGAGGAATGTTGTCTTGGAGGACTGTCTCATCGTTTTTCATTAATAGAGGAATATGCTGCTCTAAAGAGAGGAAGCAGATATGTCTGGTTTATCATGTATTATTACATAATCTGTGCTTCTGAAAATACAGGAAACTTACTGTTTTGAGGTGTCTTGCTTCTGACTCTTTC
>NW_008675505.1:8997-15046 GCF_000695815.1 Acanthisitta chloris
GGGCACCCTAAGCTATTATATGGTCTCTAGTGTGTTTTATAAAATTATTTGTTGTTCTCCAGGCAGTTATCTAGTGTCCCTTAAATAGATTTCACTTTTTTTACTGCCTTGAGACTGAAAAGGCAAAAAACTCACAGGCCTTGTCTAGATTTGTGTCAGATAGTACTTTTATCAAATTTTCTGTGCATCTGCGCAGGTGAAAATGTTAGGTCCCTTTTTAGATGGGAGAACCAAGAGAAGACAGACGGATGTGAAAAGAAAGGAGAGAAGCCGCATAGGTCTCACAGTGTCCTGAAAGCTAAAGAGTGTGTTAACAGTAAATTTGATGCATAGAGAGGTATCTATATGCCCTTTCATAGAATCATAGAATCATTAAGGTTGGAAGAGACCTCTGAGATCATCAAGTCCAACCATTAGCTGCCACTCTGCTATAAGCGCTGAACCCTGAATCATATCCTCCAGTGTCAGATCCAGACACCACTTAAATAATTCCAGGGATGGTGACTTCACCACCTTCCTGGACAATCTATTCCAGTGTCTGACTACCCTAACTGTGGAAAATTTTTCCTAACATCTAATGTGAATCTCCCGTCTCAGCTTACAACCATTGTCTCTAATCTTCTCAGTGCAGACATGGCAGAAGAGGCTACCCCCACCTCTCTACAACCCCCTTTCAGGTAGTTCTAGAGAGTGATGAGGTCATCCCTGAGCCTCCTCAAGGCTAAACAAACCTAATTCCCTCAGGCATTCCTCATACGACATGTTTTCCAGATTTTTTATGAACCTTGTTTCCCAGTCACTGGACTCACTCCAGAGCCTCAATGTCCTTTTTCTATTGAGGGGTCCAAAACTTAACACGGTACTCAAGGTGTGGCCTCACCAATGCCAAGTACAGAGGAATGATCACTTCCCTAGTTCTGCTGGCCACAGTATTCTTGATACAGGCCAAATTGCCATTGGCCTTCTTGGCCAGCTGTGGTAACTGTCAGCTCACATTGAGCTGGCTGTCGACCAGCACTCCCAAGTCCCTTTCTGACGAACAACTCTCGAGCTGCTCTTCCCCCAGCCTGTAGCACTGCATGGGATTGGGTTGTTGTGTCCCAAGTGCAGGACACTGCACTTTTCCTTATTGGACCTCATGCCATTGTCCTCAGCCCACTGATCAAGTCAGTCCAGGTGTCTCTGTAGAACCTCAGGCAAATCGACACTCCCACTCCACGTAGTGTCATCTGCAATTTACTGAGGGTGCACTCAATCCCAATGTTCAGATCATCAGTAAAGATGTCAAATAGGACTGGCCCCAATACTGAGCCCTGGGGAACACCACTAGTGATTGGCTGCTAATTGGGTTTAGCTCCATGAAACAACAACGCTCTAGGCTTGGCCATCTAGCCAGTTCAAAGAGTCCACCCATCCAAGCCACAAGCAGCCAGTTTTTCTAGAAGCATTCTGTGGGAGACAGTGGTCTCCCACAGCATGCTTCTAGAATTGCCTTACTGAAACCCAGATAGACCATGCCCACCACCTTCCCTTCATCCACTAAGTAGCCGCTGTCATAGATAGAGATCAGGCTGGTCAAGCAGGACCTTCCTTTTATAAATCCATGTTGGTTAGACTTGATCCCCTGGTTGCCCAGTGTTCCAGGGATCTATGATTCCAAGATAATGAGACAGACACACAGGGAGTGAATTCAAAATGATTTATTCTGGCTACATACACACATACTCTTGCAAAAAGAATATGAAGTTGATGTACATTAATAAAGAAAAAAGTTATGTCCCTGACAATTAAAAGTACGTATCAACCCCAGGAGTGGTAAGACAAGGTCCAGTGCAGAAACCCATGCTGGGGCGGTAGACACAGAAGCTTAACAGGCATCCCCGTAGAGGCAACGTGGTCCTCGGTGTTCTGGCGAGCCTCTCCCCTAGAAGGTGTGTGTGGCCTTATATATCATAATTTTGCTGTGCCATCCTGATGTGACTGGTACATGACAGGATGAGGCAGGTCTGAATTTTTGGGCACCAACATGCCTGTAGTCATGTAGGTTTTGTGGCTTTAGGCATGCATTCGAAGCTTAGTGGTGTTTGTCGGTCTTCTCTGGGGGTCATTATTTCCTAGCTCTTTCTCATCATCACCTCTGAGTATCCTTGATGGGCTGCTTGGCAGTCAGTCAAGGCTCATTATCCTTTTGTTTTCCTTAACTGAAGTTTTCTTACCACTGCTTGCTCCTTTTTGCTTCAGTCCCACAGGCCAGCTGCACCTGCTTACACCCTTTTCACGCCATTCCCATGGGCCAGCTGCAGCTACTTATTTTCACCTTCACTTTAACATGGCCTGCTGTGAACCATCTCCATTTATAAGTGTCTTTGGACGCACCCTGCATATGTTGTATGATGGTACTCAGGATGATCTCCATAACTTTGTCTGGAACAAGGTTAGACTTACAGGTTTCTTCCCTGGATACTTTCTACTTCTTTTCTAGTTCCTGAAATAATTTCCTTCTTAGCAACTTCATTTCAGCCCACTGTATTTGGACAGTGAAAAAAAATGCATCACAGTCTTTTAACTTGCCTCCATAGTGGCTGTTTCTGGTCTTGATGAATTGAAAGAGCATTGAGTTTATCCTCTGAGACCCAATCAGTTTCAGTATTTTTTCAAAAGCTGAGTGTCTTCCATCAGCTGTAGAGAGACATAACTTAGTGACTTCTTCAAAGTTTTTGGAACAGATTTCTTGATACCTTCTTGTCAATATGACTGTAATAGTTATTTCCACCTTCCCTTGCTTACTAGAGCACTTTATTCTCCCACAAAGCACTTTTTTTTTTCTGTGCTAGCAGGTTTCTGTTTTGCATTCACTTTATTTGTTACATGTTGTATTTGATTGATCATCCTTACTCCTAACAAGGCATTACCCCTTTCTTCTGTAACGAATGCTTTTAAGATCACCTTCTTTATTTTTAAGATCACCTTCCTTATTCCCTCCTACTTAACTTCTTCATGTTATAGGTGGTAGGTACCTTCTGTGCAACAGAACAGGGATTTCGTAGGTCATTAAGTCTGTGTTGCCATGCAAATGTGCAGGAAGTTAAAATAACTTTCTCTAGCATGCTTTTTATTAGCAGTAGGCAAACTGAAATTCTATCTTTGGTACCTGTTATCGTATTTGGCATAATATTCTTTCTGTGAGGGGCTAAGTGCTCAGAAAAAGAGGTAGCAGCGAAACAGAGCAGATGGTGTGGCAGCTAGAGAGTAACGAGGAGGGTGCTTCTGCAGGCATAATATCTTAAGTTAGCAAAAATTCTGCCACAGCTATCCTCAAGACAGTGTTTGACTGTGTGTCCCTTGAAGCGTTACATGTGAAAGGGCAGCGGCAGAATAAAGACAAGCAGAGATAATAATGAACCAGCAGTAAAAGTGCTACTTTTACGAAAGTTCCTGTTCCCGTAGCTCACATGGGTGTGCAATCCTCGGTGAGCAGAATAAATGAAAAGAGGAGAAATTTGTAAGTATTTTATTGTCTTTATCTGTAATTTGTGTTCAAGCTGTCCTAATGGTTAGATTACCTTGCTAGAGTTTTTTTAGCTGTGACGTTGACTATTTGAATTTTAATTCTTAGTTATTAGGGCAGTTGTTTCAGGGAGGACTCAGATGCATTTTACTTCTGTGAACATTAACCTCTGCACACATTCACTCACAACATTTGTGCAATATTGTCTCTAGTAAAAATGAGCAATTTTGTCAAGAAAAAACAGTAAACCAATTAGAATAAAAACATTTAAAGGCAATTTACCACCCAATTATGAAGAATTCCCTTCTGGAGCAATGCTTTCTTAAAACTATCAGGTCAGAAAGCAAAGACACATAAAAGAACCCGGTAGCTGCTGTTCGCCCACTGGGCATAAATATATTAGATAAAATACTTCTCTTACACTGGTTAATTAACTACTACACATCTCTACAAACAGATGAAATTTGTTGCGTGGGTTTATATGTCCGGGATTGTATTTTTCACACATTTAAGAGTATTTAAAATGCAGTTAATTTGCAGGATAAATATCCAGTTGTTTGTCAGGCTCTGTGTTACTGACATGTGCTTAGAGTTTAGGATTTCTCGGTTGCTAAACTGAAGTCCTAGAACTTGTACTCAATTTTCCATAGAACTGTGATGGACTTTATACTGTTACTTGGGAAAAGAATTAAATAGATCTGGCACTTCACTGGGCAGATAAACATGACCACTCCTCAGTGGTATTATGGAGTAAAAAAAAAAAAAGGTTATCTCTAAAAGTCTTTTTTAACCTGGTGTGTTGTTTTTAAATCCATTAGATCACCTTACCTGAATTTCAGTTACCTTGATATAACTGCCACTAAGTGACCACTGAAGCTTAGTTTTATTAGAAGTCATGTCTTTGAAAGCTTTTGAATGACTGAAAATACAACTTTTGATTCTGTGTCTTTTTCCATTAGTTTTTCAGTAGTGTCACCCGATGGATTTTTTTAAGAAAGTAAGTTTTCAAATTTGGCAGTTCAAATAGCAGCAAAACCAGTCTGAGGTCATTCTTACTTTGCATATAGCTGGTTAAAAAATGAAAAATAAAAATCTTCATCAGACAAGCAGACAGGGCTGTGCTCTACTGTGCTTTATTTTGCAGTTCCCAGCATAAGGAGTTATGGTAGGTCCTTATTGTGGTAGGTCCTTCAATATCCCTACAGTAAAGCTTATAAGAAATAAGTGAATCCACAAAGCAGGGAAGCTTTCTTGGAAGAGGACATATAAAGAGTTTTTTAGTTCAGTTTAAACCTGTCTTTCCTGCAGAAATAACAAAGGTGAGATACGATGTCGATGTACACTTTCATTAAGATCTTAAAACACCTGAATGGCCCTGTCTCTCAGTTACACATCTCACTTCCCTGGGTTCTCCTTAGCAAGGTGCTGAAGAAGAGGAATAATTGCTACAAAACTGTCTAAAACAGTTGGCATACAATTTTTCATACGGCAACACATGTCTCTATTCATTGATACCCGCACACCCATCACTAAGATGCCAAAGAATCTCAAGTGGCAGCTAGTACATGGTATGCCCGTTGATCATTCTTAGTCCTCTAGGCTTTGAGTTATTAAATGTGTAACTTCGGAATTAGCAGTGCAAGTGCTACTGATTTTATATACACAATTCTGAGTTGCACCTTTTCTGTGTATATGATTCACGGAAAGTCTCTCTAACTCAAAAGTTTTAAAGTAGGTATGTTTTTTTCAGTGCTGAGATGCATGGGGGATCGCTCCTCCAAAGACGTGCCCCCTTAATAGCACCTTTCTTTGTATTTATCTCTTAGACTGTTACATATACATTAGGTTGCTCAATACACCTGTACATATTCATAACCTGTCCCTCCTCTAAACTCATTTTCATGTGTTTGTGCTTGTCCAGTGCCTTCTGGTGGTCGTGGGCAGGGGTCTCAAGATGAAGTACCCGAGTCTTCCTCAGTATCGAACTTTTCACTTTGCCTCTTCACGCATTCTCTCTGGTCCCTTGGCTCTAGTGCAACCCTCCAGGCGTATTTTAGCTGGTTTTGGCCCCTAAAAGTCTAGGTTTTACAACAGTTTCCTCCTTATGTCTCCCTTTGCTCTGGTCAGTACCCTCTTTCTGAAGTATGCATGTCAATGTGGAGTAAGCACAAGCAGGCAATATCAGTTGTTTAGTAAGCGGCTCCCAGTACATCGATTAATCTTTTTAGCTCCTTTGTATCAGTTTTACCTTCTTTGTATCATATACATTGCTCATTTGTGATACCCAAACTCAATATAAATGCTAATTGTTCAGTAGTATTTTCAGTTTCTTGTATTTCACCTTGTTGACCTATTCTGCAGAACTTTGCCTCAGTTTTTTTCTTTAACTTAAGCTATTTTTTCCCTGCTTTCCTGTAGATCTCTATCAGTTTCTCCACTACATACAGCAGCACTTCCTAATTTTTGATGTGATGTATATTATTCAAGATATATTAATATATATAGGACAGGGACCAAGTGACCTGGTAGACCTCAGGGAAA
>NW_008675505.1:15080-24319 GCF_000695815.1 Acanthisitta chloris
GAGCAAGAAAATGAGCAAGGAAAGCAAAACAAATTGTTTCTTGAACTGAAGAAATTATTAAAGACGGTTTTGGGGCAACTGCACTAAGTTTTCACTGTCACAGATTCCTGGCAGTAGCTGTCCTAGTTTCAAGCAGCATGAAGTGTCTGAATTTATAGCTGGTGTGAAATTATACTCCGGTATCAGCAAACAAAAATATTGAGTTCAGATCATTTGTAGTGCTTCAAAATCTAGAGCACTGAAATAGATGTTTAAGTATCTAATTTTAGGCAGTCTGATTTGAAACCAGACCTATTATTGTATATGTTTTGAAGGCCAGCTGACAGTTTATCTCACCACTTTAAATCTCTAACATTTCAGACAGTTTCATGATGCTAGAAGGTATAATATTTGAAAGGCACTTTACTGTGGTAGAAAAGCGTTCATTCTTACTTCAATGAAAGCTGCAATAAATTTGATAGAAGTAAACAGATTTGAAATGTAATAGACTGACAGTTTACTAGTTATATCTGAAATATCTGACCATGAGCAGTCAAAATTTCAAAACAGAGTTTTTTGGTGTCAGAGAATGTTTTTGGATTTTTAGCTGAAGGCCAACTAAAGGGTTTTCTTTTCTGCTCAGATCAAACTGTATTATTTTCTGGATACAGTAAGGACCAGCATAAAAGTCAGTACTAAATTAATTTTCAGATAAACAGCAATAACACTAGTGAATGTTGACTTACATTAAAAAATAATAAAAATCATCTCTTCAACTACAATGTTAAAGGGCAGATACCATAAAAATGAGTGTTTTCAGTTTTACTAAGTATGCCGACATTGAGGCTACCACATCATGAATTAACTTGGAGCATTTTGGAAAACAGAGGAGAACTTGCAGCTCACAAAGATTAGTCATCTTGCAAATGTTTGAAGAATTTATGTAACATAGAAGAATTACGGTCAAATATGTCTTTTCTCCTTTTGTAGTAGAGATAAATTCAACTGTAAATTTTAAAACTATCACAAATTATTTATAATTTTGTCAGAGTTAAAACTTTCCAGAAAAAGTTCAAATTGGCAGGTGGTTTTATCCTAATTTGTTTTTTCAAAAATTTATCTTTTTATAGAACTGTAAGTAAAAGATTAATATATGGCACTTTTCCACAGCTATGATTTTGTGTGTGTTTGTGTAGAGACTTTTATTATGAAGGATAAGAGATATCAAATTTTGAAGTGGACTTTTCAGTAACCTTTTAACAGGTGAGTCATTTACGCATGTGAGCAGGTTGCTCAAATTAATAATCTCATTCATTGATTTTATCTACTCTAACAAAAGCCTTGTTAATTTTACTAAGTTCTTGCACTTAGATTACTTTATAATGAAGTTACTCATGAGAAGTGTGTACACTTTGACAGTGAATTGTTCCCAAGACTTTGCTGTAACTTCACAATGAATTGCAGAGTTGAGGTTGATGTAATATTGCAAAGAAAGCTCTTTAGCAGAGTGGTGTTTTCCTTATGTAGTAACTTTCTAACTCCATATATAAATATTGGTTTAAAAGGAGTCATCTTATTAAGAAAAGGCAATGACATTTAAAAAGACTCCTATAAATGTCAAGGCAAAGGCAGTCTCAAGAAAACATTAATCTTCTGTTTACTGTTGCAATCACAAATGAAATTATTAGAATGGAAAATAATTAGAATGAGCTGATTTTTCTTTAATTGAAGTTGAAAGTGTGACTAGTATTTGAAACTTTTGCTGAATTGAGTGATATTTTTATTAGAAAATTAAAATGACATGGACAAAATCCTTTTCTTCTGTGCCTAAGAAGTTCTTCTTTTCCTTACATGCATAACAGGATCTTTCTTTTAGCAGATAATGCTTGCAATAAGACTACATAGCTAGTGAGAAAATGCTGGTATGATTTGGATTTTTAATATTTTTCCCCCCAAAAACCAATTATATTTGAACAAGGATTTTCTCAGGAAGCATTGTCAGCTGTAGGATAGCCTACAAGTGTACTTTGAGGCTTTAATTTCAACCTGTCCAAATAAACTTCTCCATCCTATGTGCACTGATAACAGCTTATATGTTGTTGGAGGTTGAAGATATCTGAAATTCAGAGAGATTATCGTAAGAAAACAAATGGTTGTTTATAGGGATTACTATGAGAAGTATTTGGAAGTATTTTACCTTGTTAGGTTCACTGTTTCTCTGTCTTCATCTTTATATTGACAATTTCTCCTCTGTGTGCCATGATAGGAGGAATCATCTGTTTAAAGTAGGCTTGCTAAGTTCTTTATTTTGAAAGAATACATATGAAATGTTAGTGTTGCCACTGATAATCTCCTGGTTAACCAGAACTAGAGGTGGAATGCACTGAAATGTTTCAGAATTTATGGCATTCAGAATATGTTTTTTTCTAATAAAAGTTTAATTTTGACTTTTTGTCCAGCTTCTCAGATATGTGCCACTGATAATGCCAGTGGATTAAGTTGTTAATACTCCTAATTCATAATTAGATATGTGTTATACTGTGTAAGTTTACAGCTTTTCGAATGCTGCAAATATGTTCTGTGGAAATAAGACTAAAATTTAGTGTCTGCTAACAATAAACACTAAAGATAACAAAAATGTAGAAGAACTGGAAATAAATACTGTAATACTTCCCCTACCCCCTCTATTTAGACTAAGGGCATCTTTATTTTTAAAACCTAAGAAAAGCATTTATAAAGTTAGGATTAACTTGTGCATGGTTGCCTCAATAGGATGCATTTGCAATATAGTAAAAAATAGGTTAAACTTTCAAATATTTATTACTTTAATTTTGTTTAGTTCCTTGCTTACAAACATATTTGCCTCTCCTTTCTCCCTTCCCTCTAATGGCATCTGGATCATAAGTATTCCACAGATCATGATTGAGGTGCAGTGCCCTATTTTATCGGGTTGTAGGAGTATTTTGAGCTAGAAAGAGAAACTATTAGTAAGATATATGTAAATTTTCAGTTCTAGACACACATGAAGTACGTGTCCTATTATGGAAAGATGTGAAACTTGCACAAAAGAAGTGTTTCTTCTGTGATTTTAGTATGTTGTATTTTCTTAATCTAGTAGTATTTTTTAAGTCTTTAACAGTCACATGAGGGACTACACCTTATGAAACTACTACACCTTATGCTTAAGGTCAGGTTGGAGAGAGTGTTGAGTAACCTGGTCTAGTGGGAGATGTCCCTGCCTGTGGAAGGGGGTGCTTGGACTAGAGGATTTTTAATGTCCCTTCCCACCCCTTAACATTTTGTGATTCTGTGAAATTATACTTCGGTTTGTATGACCTGAAGTGCAACAAATGTGGTGTCAGAGTTTCCTAATGAAAGTTTTTCTGAAACTGTGTTGAGCATTAGATTGACAAAGAAGTATATAGACATCCAGACAGGGAAGAACTGTAAGGAACAATAACTTTTTTCTTTCCTTTTTTTTTGGCACTAAAATGAAAACAAAATCTAATCATGTCTCCTTAATACTAGATTACACACTGAGTATTTATAATAGTTTCAAAAGAAATTATACCTAGTGTGAATTTTCCAATGATTAAGGGACCAAAAAAAGAAAGAAGTATATACTGCATATATATTAAATATATATTGAATGTATATACTTGTATATACAACAACATGTTCTGTATATGTCTGCTGATAAAGCATAAATAAAACTGGTTCCAGTTGTCTGTATGAAGAAATATCAAAGGTGTCTGATGTAATAAAATATTATCCTTTAAACCAAGGCTGTTAGGACCACAACCCAGTAGAGTAGATCTAATTTACTCTTGATTAACAGGAGATAAGCCCCACTTTACCTTTGTTTTCAAAGATAATAAAGAGCATGACTTCCTTCAAGGCCAAGTTCTGTTTGAATCATAGTCAGTCTAGTTTTAGAACATGTCACTATGTAATCTGATTTTTTGTTTCATTTTATTTTTGTCTTTTTTCTGTATCACTTGTGCTTGTGATACACTATTAAAATTCTCTATTTTGTAATCTAAATTCTAGCTCCTCTTTTATGTTCTTCCTTAAAAGATTAAGCTTAGCAGTGGAAGTTGTGATTAATGTGTCAATTGTGCTTCTTCTTTGATAGCATGTAGTTGTACTAGGGCATATGGCATGAAAGGTCAGTGATACCTGAACAGAAACATTGATTGAAGTGCTGAAAATCATCTCTGGACAGAGATGTTCCCTCTTAAAAATCAAGCAAACAGCTGTCATTAAGCTGTTCTGTTCCATTCTTGTATCTGAACCATTTGTTAACCCCCTAACACTTAACAATAGGTTATGGTAGATTGAAATTTAGATCTAAGGATACAAATACAGGGAGTTAATTCTCTGAGATCTTGTTTGGTCCGCAGTCCATTTCATATATTTCAGCGAGGCGGAACTGTGTGAAAATGGTCTCTTCAGCCAATAGAACTATCTGGACTAATATTGTTATACTGTGTTGTATTGCATTTTAGCACATATACATGCTTCAGAAATTGAATTTGTGTCCTTTCCAATGGTCATAAATGTAATCACTTTCTTCTCCCCAAGGATTCTAGGACAATCATCATAAGATCCCTGGGAGTAATATTTGTTTAGTGCTTTCAGAAGAGAAGTTATTAGATTTTAAGTGTTCATTAAAGAGTAAGGTATGGCCAAAAATCAGGGATATGTGAGTATCAAGAGAATCAAAAGTAATACGTTTGGGTTTTTTGCTCTGGGATTAAAACTGTTGTGTGGAAGAATTATTTTGCATATTCCTAACTCTCTTCCACCTAAGTGTGAAAAGCCAATACGCAGACAGTAATTTTCTAACTTAGATGTACATTTGTGAGTTTGATTTAGACTATAGTAACTTTTAAAATGTAATCTCCAGAGAAAAATATACCTTTTCCATTATTAGACATAGAGGTAATTTTAGAATTTTTGTTTCTTTTTTTTATTTTTCCCCAGAAAATCACTTACTTATTTGAACTTCTTTGCGCTGCTTGGTTAGAACTCTATTTTTCAGTGGCTTTTTTTCCTCACTAACATTTGCCAGTTTTACATGTTCTTGTTGATTTTTCTGCCTAGAATGTATGCTGTAAATGGCAATGTTGGAAGGCCATAGAGATATTCTTTTATCATGTAATACTCTTCCTGACTACCATATCTTCTTTTTTACTTTTTTGGTAATTGTTTTCTCCAGTGACAGTCTCCATCCTAATGTACAGTTTGTGCTTGTGTTCGCATGTAGAGTATGCTGAGTCTTTTGTTAGATGTATTAAACCACAGGTGTGTCAAATTGAATAATTTATGATAGCTTATTGAAACTGGTATTTTCTGAGGGGATGGGGGAGTGGGGTCAGGGACGAATGTATGAATCAGTTCTGTAACAAAAAAATTCCTGGGTCCATGCTAAGTCTGTGAGGAAGGCAGGTTCTCATACATCTTAAATGAGGAGACAGCTGTAAAATCTGGTCCTCTCTTAAATGACAAAACCACTATATAGTCTATCTCATTCTCTACCCTGCTTTTCAAAAACTGGATGGAGAGAGACACATTGTTTTTAACAAATTGCAGCATACTCATTGCAATAGAAATATGGAGTGTGACATGCTGGTAGAATAACTGGTAGATTTTAGGAATCTTTATTGCTCCACTGATTGTGTTAGTCAACAAAATATCTGCCTTTTAGTGGTTTGCAAAATCTCAAGCATTTTTTTCTGGAATGGAGTGACTGCTGCTTGCATTTTTCCAGTCATCTTTCTTGGTTTCTTCCAGTGATTTAAATATTTTAAAAAACCCATATTGTCCAGAAATGGCACCTAAGTATCTTTGCTTTTCAATAATTATTCTGAGGTATTTATACCAAATTTGCTATCAAGTTCATATTCGTGTCATCACTTCCTTACCCTTATCAAATTTCAATCATAAACAGTACAGCTGGTTTAACTAATATCTTTCATCAATATTCATGAAGTTAACATTTATGTATTTTCATTCACATATGCTCAGCAATGTGTCTGCCAGGAAGAAGTACATTCATACAGTCTATACTAGAGCTTTGCAATAAAAATGATGCGAGATTCAACTGGATCTCCCATCACGACAGAGCATTCCAGAGGAAATGGTGCAGCACAGTAGGTTCTTAGCATAGGAAAGATGAATTTCTGCCTCAGCTGAGGTTTTCAGACAGCCTTCAGTAGAAAACCTGATGAGAAAGGATGAAATGAGAGAAAACTTCACCACAAATCAAAATCAGCCTCAGGCTGGGCATAGCCTAGAGACTGTGTGCTAGCAAATACCATCTCCTGATATTCCTTCCTTCCTGATATTTGCTAATATACCAGTGCAGAGACAGGAGTTCACAAAATGTAGTATGTGGAAGCCTGCTCCCCAGTGCTGCAACTGTGGCTTTAAAATTGGCCTCAAATATAAGTGGGGTCTTCCAATGGCTGTTGACAACAGCATACCACAGCATGGCAGTGGCACAACCTTAGAGAGAGACTGGGGAGGTGACTAAGAAAACCTTTATGATTATAAAGAACATTTTTTTTTCAGTTTTCTGCAATGCTTGGCCAATGGCTCCAATGGCTAATTGCTACCATTATGAAAACATGTATGTGCTTCATTTGCAGAATACATTCAGCTAACAATAGCTTCTAGACATTGGTTGTAAAGTAAATAAGATAATAAAATCTAGTCCAGCAGAATTTCAAACACAGTGTGTGATAACATTTGTTTGAGATTTTTTCATTCTGAATCTCCTTAATTCTATGCACATTTTGACTCTGAAGCTATAAATTATTAGCTATAAATACTAGCTAAATTTGTAAAATATTTTAATGAGGAGGGCAAAGGAGGCTTAAATGACTGTGTAAAATGACTGAAAATCAAAATGAAATTGGAAAGCCAAAATAGATGAACAGATTTTGTTTTGGATTTGGGGAATATAATTTTGGTTGCATCTTACCCTTGACTGCCACAGACTATAATAGTCAAAGTAGAACATGCACAGATAACGTTTTTAAAGAAGCTAAATCAAGGGAGAAAATTTGGACTTGTAGCATTGCTTTCCCTGTCCCCTTCTCCAGAAACATAGAATTGAGTGTCTTAATATTGGCTGGTACTTTTGAATATAAACCACATTTATATTAGAAACCATCAGGTTGTGAAGTTGCATCTTACATGAAAATGTTATATTATGTAAAATATTAGCAATATTTTGTTTTCTTATCTAATGTGACTTATAGTCTTACATAAATCAGGGATATGATAAAATCAAACCTGTGAAATGTGTCAAGCATGAAATTAATTTATTGGAATATTTTTAATGTTAAAAATATTTTTCATTATTTTTTTGTGTTTCCAGATATAAAATTCTTACTCTCTTCTGAAGTTGAACTTAACTGCACAATAGTCATGTCCCATATAGGTCATCAGTACTCTGTGTTGCTACATTATTCCTTTACTCTTCCCTCCCCGATCTCTCTCATTAGTTACGGAGTAATTTTTCTGCCTATGAAGTCACATGTAAGCTCTCTGTGCCACTGTCTAAGCTTGCTGTAATCTTAAATTAATAGTCCTCAGTCCTGCTTTGCTTTGCAGCTAGAGCATCTGGCATGTCCAAGTAGCCTCATGCATAAGCCAGGGACAGAAGGTATTAATTCACTCTCTCAGACTTTGGTATTCATACAGCCCTGGTTATTAGAGTTTTATCTGTTTTCACTCTCTAATGCATTCATACAACATTCCTTTGAGATACAGAGGATGTACTGCTGTTCACACTTTATAGGTGGGTGTTGAAGCATCACAAAAGACCTGTGGTGCCTTTTGAAAGATAATAATTTTTTTGTTTTATGTAACTTTCAGCACTTAGATCTCTGAAGTCAAGATTAAAATGTAAACCTCCTGTTTCTGATTGATCCTTAGTGACTGGCTGGGAAGTTGTGTAACAGGAAAACTGATGGGGCTGGTGGCCCCAGCTGGTTTGGTAAAAGCTTGCAGTCTCAATTACTTCAGCTCTTTCCTTGTCTGCTGCAGTCATTCCCTGCCTGAGAGGAAATGTGAGTCATCAGTCGACAGAACTTCCTATTTAGCAAGAGTATCAGGGCTTGATCTGCCTTGACTTTAAATACTAGTGTCCCAGTCCTTATAGACTCCTCTTCTGTATTTAGACTTTCATCATCTTGATGGACTGAGATCTGGCTCTCTGATTTCCTTTTGGTCTTTTTTTTTGAGTGAAATTCTTCTCATTAATGCACAAGTGACTTAAGGAGATGTTTTACTAAATCTCTTAGATTTTGCAAAGTTGAGCATTTAAATATTTTAAATGATCTGGGAGCGAGTGTTTTTCCCAAGATGAAATAGGAGGATTGTGTTGTCGTATTTCAAATTGGCCACTAAGACTGTCTTTTTCCCTTTTTATGTATTCATACCTGGAATGCTGTGCATGGAATCACAACTTAACGATGTATTCATTCGTTTTTATTGCTTACAAAAAGAAATCTTATAGTACGAGGTACTGAAAATAAGTTTCCTCTCTTACCAAACTCAGGTGTTTTGAGTCCCAGATGAGGTTGTAAAATATAAGTCTTTATTTTCTCCTAAATTTCACACTCCAGTTTTCCTAAGTCTACCTATTAAGAGTGAATGAAGGTGAATTACAAAGAATTTAGTAAAAAATAGTGTGGGCATGGGGAAAAATATATGTGTTGTCAAAAATATTTCTACTGTGAGAATATGATTCTTTAGCACACCTGTATCCTCTTTGATGTAAAAAAAAGCAAATCAAATTTGAAGTGGGATTAGAATGAAATGCCATTTCCAATATTTGTTGTTTTGAAGCAAACAAAGCAAGATGTATACCCAGGATTGTCTTATCTAGGTAAATTATAACTGGTTAGTTTTTAATTAATGTGATTTCATCAATTAGTCTTAACACTAAATATCCTTTATGGGAGAAATTTTTCAGAAAGGGATTTGCACTATAGACATCTTTTATATGTTCAGTTCATCCTTACACAGTACTAAGTGCTTACTTCTATTTTGAATTGCAACATCTGACTTTCATTCTGACTATAGTTAATTAATTTCTAGCAAGAATAAGTAAGGGTAATAGATATTTGTCTGAGTGCCTTAGGGAAACCAGGATATCTGTCTGATATAGGCAGAACCCAGAGTGAAATGATTGCTAGAGTTACATGGCTAAATGGGGAGAGGTGAGAGTCATGTGTGTGTTGTAG
>NW_008675505.1:24340-38669 GCF_000695815.1 Acanthisitta chloris
TAAGACCTATAGGGCACTTCCCACTAAGCCTGAGGATTATGTTTTTATTTCCAGTAATAACAAGGGTTCAAAATTAATTCCGGTTCCCTTCATGACTCTTAATGTACTTATGGGAGAACACTCAAAATTGGATTTTGAATGTTCTAGCCCAATCCTTGCTGTTAAGCCAAAACTCTTCATAAATTATCAAATAATGCAAAGAAATTAATATATTCATACATAACTTATACAGCATATCATTAGTTTAACCAGACATACCTGTTTCCTTGTAAGAGGGTTAATCCATATGAATTAAATTTTACATGAGGAAGTTTATTTGTTGCTTAATGGGACCCTATTTATTCCATAAAAAGGCAATTATCAGGGTTGTTGAAGGAACTATTAAGGGCCTATTTGGTATGTTTAGGAAAAAAATATTTCAGAGTGTTCTGAAATCAGATCAATTTCAATGCCTTGCATTTGGTAGAGTTAATATAAATGAACCTTTCTGATGTTATTTTTCATACTTATGTAGCATATCCTTCTTTTATTTTCAATTGTTAGCCATTTTTCAAGCTGCTGGATGAGAACCCAAACTCTGCTAGAGGTCAGCCTGGTGCATGAGCTACTAGTAGTTAAAGCAGATACATCTATCTATCTATCTATCTATCTATCTATCTATCTATCTATCTATCTTACCCGAAATGAGGCATTTAATTTCGTGTTCATGTATGTGTGTATTTATTTTCACAGACATTATAGCTGTTGGTAACAACACTGAATCTTTTCAGAGAAGTCAGCTAGTTGAGGAAATAAAAAGAGGAGTGAGGAAAACCAGTGCACCAAGCATAGCAGTCTGCTTATATAGTTCATGTTAGCAAAAGAGTTTGGACCTTTAAGCATCTGATGCTCATTTAAAGCAAGCATGTAAGAGTTTTGCTGAATTTAGACTTAAGAAAGTGTGAGTAAAACAACTGTCTTACCTACTGCCTTTCACTCAGTCTTAAAAATAAATCTAGTTTTACCATTAGGAATCATTTTTGTGGAGGCTGATAATGCCAATAAGATGCTAATGTCTGTAAAATGGTTCATATCTTTGTAGAATTGACAGAATTGTAGGCTTTCCAAACTGAAAAAAAAAAAAAGTATCACTTATATGTATGCAAGAGCACAGGAAAGAGGGAACAGTACCAGATGTAATTTTGAGAAATGAGATTTGCATAAGGTCTTGGTTCACAATGTTTGCAGATGTTGTGGCAAGGGCAAAATAAATTATTTAGACATGTCAAGGTGAGGAGAGGACCCACATTTATATCAGAATACTTGTCATAAAGGACAGAAAACCCAGCCAGAGTAAACAAGAAGATGCTTTTTCAATGCAAGAGAATCTAAATTTGAAAAAGAAGTACAAAAATGGTTAAGGAGGAGAAAGGCAATGAAAAGAAGAAAATGCTTCTGAGTGTTTGGAGAACAACTGTAAAAATACAGAATCTAGAAAGTGTAAGGGTTCTCTAGATTTATGAGAGCAAATTAAAATAGTCAAATGTGATACTGTGAAGAGGAAATAGGAAGCTAAGATGATGTTGGTTTCAGTAGCAAAGGTTAAAAATAGCTAAAAAATACATTTAAAGGAAATTCTATCAAGATGAAAACATCGCAGTAATAATAATAAAGGTAAATTAATAAAAAATTACTCTAAATTATCGATGTCTCTTAATAACTCTGAAAGTAAGATCTCTGAAGCACCAGCAGACTGTAAATGGAATAGCCTCTAAAATGGGAATTCATCAGAAAATGATGAAGCCGTTTCAGGATGGTAATGTTGCTCTGCTAGACAGCAGCAATTAAGAGAGTGTTAGCTATTGAGATTTCACCCATTTCATGTTTTGTCCTTTCTCAAGGATACAATAGTATTATATGTATTTCAGGATCTTGGGGTACTGATTGCCAGACTGATTAAAATTAGCCAGGTTAGTCACAACTGAGACTTGTACTTGTTTAGACTCATATTGAGAACCCATAAAGCCTGATGACCCAGGAGAAGCTGAACTCAGTTTCCATGTGGTGCTGAATTGTTAAAGCATTTGTGATGAGTTCAGCCTGCAGCTGGCAGCCTGATGGAGGCTTTCAGACACATCTCAGGTTATGGGCTTGGTAAGCCTGTACTTCAAATACATATAACATATATGTATCTCTACGTTCGATCACATAAACAACTCCTTCAGAAATATACCAAACACTTGAATGCTAGTTTGCACCCATATAATCTGAGACATTTAAAAGTGTGCTCTTGTATATCTTATTATTAGACATAATGTGATACTTGGTTGAGATGGGATTGAACATTTTACTGCTGAAATATTTGTCCCACTGAAAAGAATGGATGGAATGAAGGACAATAAATTTTAACAAACAAATGTGAAGTAAAAGTAGTGTTAAAATTCTGCAGCCAAGAACTGCACAATATTTCAAATCTGAAATCTCAGTGTTTTACCTCTTTTAACTAAGATGAAATATAAATTGACAGAAAAAAGATTCATAGGTTAGCCTGGAGCAAAATGTTCTTATTTTTCTGGGTCTTCCATTGCATTTGATAAGATGGCCAGTAGTACGGTTTATATTTTTCTGACAGCTCTACTTTTCTCTTTTGCCTAAAGCAGAGTCAAAGTGTAGGTGGAAGGAACCATAGAATTCTCCACTAATCTTTCAAAAAATGCTGAAGGCCTGCTGCTCCTCAAAGTGGAGTTTTTCAAAGGACAATTTAGGGTTTCTGACTCCAGACTAAAATCTAGAATGTAGAAGTTTTGGGTCTTGTCTTATAAGGGTGGGAGAGCTCTCCTTAGTGCAGTAGAAACAGACATCCACTTCCTTTAAAGACAAGAGTTTCATATAGCTAAAAGGAGCTGCATTAGTTCCTGTATAAACAAGTCAATTATACAATTTTACTGACACAGAAGAATTCAGAAGTGTGCTGAAAATCCTTACATCATAATTCACAGAATTTCAGATCATTACTTTTGCTTTACAGAATAGTTGTATTCTTTCTTTAAAAAAAAGATGTCAAATATTTCACATGATCTATGTGAATGAAGCAGATATACTGAGTAGATACAAAAGAGTACTACAAACAGGAAAAAGCACCCAGTAAAAGTTAAATGACATCTAAATTATTTTGTTAATGATTGTGTTTAGGAATTTTACATTTCTAGCATTTCAGACTTGTGTTAAAATGGATTTCAAGATTTGCAAGGGTGGGCATGGGGAAAATAGTCTACATCGAGTCTCTAAATAAGAATAAAATCTCTGTGCATACAACCTCCACCCTAAAAAACCCCACAACTCACTTGTTTAACAGAACTGATGATAGTATAATCTTGTGTTGAATTTTCTTCCTTCCAATGAAAGAATCTGAGTTTCACAAATTGCACTATGAGCCCATTCAATGAACTACCATGATCTCTGTCTATGTAAAAATTGTATGAATTTTCAGCTCTTAAGATATTCTGTCAAAAATTATTTGCCTATTTAAAACTATGAAAGGGATTTGAGGTTTAAATTAAGACAAATAATATTTATTCCAAGTGGAATTTTGTCCAAGATATTCTGGTTTCTTAATCAAGAAAAGTGCCCTGCAAGCTTTTCTGGATAGAAGGCTTAAAAGTTTTTCTAAAAGATGTTATTTGCTTCAGCGTGGTGCTTCCCCCCACTCAGCTGTGGAAAGTACATTACAGTTTACAAGATGTTATTTCAGCTGAATTACCAGCACAATTTGCTTGGATGTTCTAGGGATACTTCCCTCATTCAAATATTTCCTCATCAGGAGTTCCTTATCTTTCAACTATAATAAGAGAATATGACTGCAAGCCAAGAAAACACTGAGAGATGCAGATCCAGGAAGCACTGGATTTACACTCAAGACTGTAGGTATACACACTCAGTGAAAATCCGAACACCTGAAATATAGATGTGATTTCAATATATACTTGTATTGGGTTTACATGACCAGGTTTGGGAGGGGGCTACAGGTGGGAAGCTGCAAGAAGCTTCCCCCATGTCTGGCAGAGCTCATGCCAGCTGGCTCCAGGACAGAGCCACTACTTGCAGCAAGGCTGAGCATATCGTAAATGGTAGCAACACCTCTGTGACAATGTATTTAAGAAGGAAAAAAAGTTATTGCACAGATGTAATTGTGCTAAAGAAAAGAGGAGTGAAAATATGTGGGAGGAATAACTATAATGACACTAAGGTCAGTGAAGAAGGAGGGGGAGGAGGTGCTCCAGGTGGTGGAGCAGAGATTCCCCTGCACAGCCCATGGGGAAGACTATGGTGAAGCAGGCTGTACTCCTGCAGCCCACAGAGGTCAACAGGGCTGTGGAGATCCACCTGCAGCCCGTACAGGAGTCCCATGCTGGAGTGCTTGGATGTCTGAAAGAAGGCTGTGAACCTGTGGGAAGCCCATGTTGGAGCAGGCTCCTGGCAGAGACTTGTGGACCTATGGAGAGGGGAGCCCACACTAGAGCAGGTTTTTCTGATAGGACCTGTGCTCTCAGGCATACGGTGTGATTATCGGGGGTGTCCTGTGCAGGGCCAGGAGTTGGACTAGGTGGTCCTTTTGGGTGCCTTCCAACTCTGATTATTCTCTGATTCTGTGACCTAATGTTGTAAGATTAAAGGGGAAAATTTATCTTTAGACACATCTTCCTTCTGGAGCAGCTGTATCAGGGAGGATTAAACATTGATCCAACGTGGTATGTCTTCTCTAACGATGGGCAAAAGTTGAAGCCTAAAATAGTATAAATGAGGAAAACACATAGAATCAAACATGACGATTGAGCCTAGAAGACACTTCTTGAGATATATGGCCCAATCTCCCTGCTCAGAGCAGGGGTAGCTAAAGCAATTTGTTCAGGATTGTGTCCTATTTGGTTTGGAATGTTTCCAAGAACGGAGACTTCAAACCCTCTCTGTGCAACTTGTTTCTGTGTTTGATCATCCTCATAGTATAAAAACACATGGTTTTGGTTTTGTTTTGTAAGGTAGGTTTAGTTTTTTTTCTTTATAAGATTTGCATGGAATTTTTTACACTTAATTTGATGCCCATTACCTCTCGTCCAGTCACTGGATACTACTGAAAAGAGTCTGGTATTTTCTTCTCATCTCCTCCCATCAGGTATACATATTGATAAGATGCTGAGCCTTCTCCTCTCCAGACTGAACAGTCCCAGCTTGCTCTCAGCATCTCCTTATATGTCAGATGCCTAAGTCTCTTTATCATCTTCATGATCTTTGCAGGACTTGCTCCAGAAAATTCTTCTCTTTCTTGTACTGGGGAGCCCAGGCTTGGACACAGTGCTCTAGATCTGTCTCAGCAAAGCTGAGCAGAGGGGAAGGATCTCCTCCCTTGACCTGCTAGTAAAGCTTTTCCATATTCTGCTCAGCTGCTGTTCATGTTCTTTACTTCAAGCACACAGTTGCCAGCCTGTGGTCAATTGGCTGTTTACCCGAGCCCCCAGGTCTGCTAGAAGGCACTGCTTTCCAGACAGTAGTCCTTCAGTGTGTACTGATGTAGGGGATTATTCCCCTAAGTGCAGGACTTTGTAATTTCCATTGCTGAACTTCATGAACTTCCTGTCAGCCCATGTGTTCAGCCTGTCCAGGTCCCTCTGAATGGCAGCATGATGCTCTGGTGTATTAACCACTCCTCCCAGTTTTGTATCTTCTCCAAAATTGCATCTATGACCCAGGTCACTGATGAAGATGGTAGACAATTGTTGGTCCTGGTATCAGCTCCTGGGGTACATGCTGCTCCATCCTCAAGGTACAGCTCACTGACTTCCTGAAGACATTGTGCTTTCTATAAATTTAGTAGTTCTGTGTGTGTGAGTTTCTCGGTCATGAACTTTTCCTAACCTCCTTTGAGCAAGGCACTTGCTGGCAGAGGTAACTTGCCTAGATGTCAGTGATGCTCAGGGTTTTAGACCTGTCAACACAAAACCACAGGAGAGTCAGTAGGGTGCTTTCAATTCCCAACAGACACATAATTTTTTTCTAAGAGTCACTTGGTTATTGAACTTTCATAATTTATTTAGTGACAGACATCACACTAGACATCACTGTTGGTGAATTTATGAGTTTCTATTTATAAAGTTAAAATGTGAGAGTGTAGATATTGTAGGATATTTTTTGACAAATGCTGTCACAAATAGCTACTACTATATTAGGGTATGACTCCTGTTTAATTGTTAGCTATTTTAAAATGATTGTGCCAAATTTATATAAGATGCCCATTTTAATTGTACCAGTTATAAAGCAAATTACCTCAGAAAAAAAAATTATATTAATTAACTAATTGTAAAATAACTTGGGTTTTGTTTCACTGATGTTTTTCCCAAGAGACCTGCAAAACAATAAAAATTAAAATCAGTTTGTTGGCTGAATAATTTTGTCACGCAAATTTCAACTAAATGGTCTAAGTGGAATTAAGTTTATCAGATTTTTAAAAACTTAATGAAGTGCCTCTTTGACTGTTATTTTGCCCTTTGGACTCCAGGAATTTGCTTCCCTTTCTCACTTGAATTTTGTGAGGGAAAAATCCATTGTGATACTATAGTACATGAATACTATGCAATGTGTGGGAAGCATATAATCATCTATGATAAATAAAGATGACTGTGATTGCTTGTGGGACTTCTTTTCAAAATTTTGCCAAGGACATCAAAACCGAAGTGATACTAAGAAATTACAACTCTAAGCATGATTATAGAATGGTCAGCATTTTTCTAGAAATTAAAAGATATCTGAAACAAGTACTCTGTGCCTCATTATTTATCTACATTTTTATTGGCTTTTTGTTTAATCAGTGAGCATTTTAGAGAAATACCATAATTTTTTATAGAAGTCTGGCTCCCTTGTTGATTTCTGTTTAAAAATTCTTCTGTGCACTTGTTACTGTGCACCTGATGCTGTATTACTGAATTTCACATTATTACTGAAATACTTTGCATTTGCCCTTGGGGGGTTTGAAATTGTACCCTATGAGAGAACACACTCCAGTTGGGATTTTTGATGGGTAGAGGCAGGGAAAAGTGACAGGGACAGTTTAACTTAAGAACCTTTTTAAAAATATTGACAGAAATCTACTAATTTTGTAAATCCTTTCTCACACTTTTTCTTACTTTAGTGATTATTTGGAATGCCTTTTCCATGGCAGTGGTACATCATATACAACAATAACACAAATCACAGTTAATTTGTGATATCTCTTTACCTTCACCTTTTTTTGAACAAGGCTATATGTTATGGTTGGATCATAATATTCTGTGACCTGAAGCTGATCTGAGTTCATCATAAAAAGCTACCCTTGCCCATGCCTTTCAGACCAAATAAGGTGTGAAGTGATTTTACTGTCTTTATGACCTGGCTCCTGAGAAGCTGAAATAGATGAAAAACCTCTATGTACTTATTTCTAGAGGGTGAAACATAGTTTTTTTAGCTAATACTTTTCTTGTTGTTGAACAATGTTGCTGTAAACAAAAGAGGTGTTTTGTAAACAAAATTGTGCTTGTTGTACATTTGGTTACATATTCTTGCAACAATAGTAAAGTGCTGAAAGTGTGTTTTATTTGTCAGTTAATGTACAATTCAGGTGTGTTGTATGGCCAAGTGGTTTTACCACCTGAAGTTTGTATTAATAGGCTAATAAAAAATGCCCTGGAGTGTTTTAATACTATTACCATATGCCTCTTTAAGCATCAATTAATTTATTTGAACTATCTTTTTAAACATTTTTTCTCTTAAGATTACTTTTTAATGCATAAAATTAAAGCCATCTCAGTGGTAAAAGGATAAAATAGGAAAACCACTAGTTTATTGCCACAGTATTTTCTTTTTTATTCATTGTGTGTTATTTAACAAAATATTTTCATTTTATTCCCTGTCCTGTATTATATTTGAATCTTGTCTTTTTCCTTTCCTTGTGGCTTAGCTCTTTGCTTTTCCAGTTCTTCACATTCTTTTCTTCCACATTAAAGCCAGTGTTCTCTATCTGGTACACAATTTTCCCTGCTTTGTTTTGTTTAGTTAGCAACTATAATTATCCTTATATTTTATGCTTCTGAATTGCTTTGATGACTGGGATTTCAATGGATTTGGTCTTCCCTTTCCATTTTCTTTACCTCTAAACTCCATCCTTGCAAGTATTTGTAAGTGGTAGATTGAAGTTAGTGTATATGTGTCTTATGGACATGTATCTTGTCCCAAGCTGTTAGTTTATAAAATTACAGTTCTGATAATTCGAGGGATGGAAGTCTCAGCAAGATGAGATGTCCAAGCTAGTCATTTAGTCATTGAATTTCTGAACATTTCACTTTATTCATCAGAGCTCTTCTCATAAAGATGTTTATTAAGAACTGTCTTAAGCTGTCCAGCACCTGTAGGGCTTGTTTGAGAGATGCATCATAAAAATGCCCTAAATAAAAATGGTAATTATAGAAAGATGAAAAGTCCTATCTAGGCAACTCTCTTACTTCTGAGTTGCCAGGTCCTTCATGTGTTGAACAGATATGTGGGTTATTTCAAGCCTTTTGCCGTGGTTTAACCCCAGCCAGCAGCCAAGAACCACACAGCCACTCACACACTCCCCCACCAACGGGATGGGGGAGCGAATCAGAAGGGTAAAGACTAGAAAAGCCCATGGATTGAGATAAAGACAGTTTAATAGAGGAAGCAAAATCTGCACACACAAGCAAAGCAAAACAAGGAATTGATTCACTGCTTCCCACAGACAGAAGGTGTTCAGCCATCTCCAGGAGAGCAGGGCCCATCACGCGTAACGGTTCCTTGGGAAGACAGACACCATCACTCCAGATGTCTCCCCTTCCTCCTTCTTCCTCCCACCTTATATACTGAGCATGATGTCGTATGGTGTGGAATATCCCTTTGGTCAGTTTGGGTCACCTGTCCCAGCTGTGTCTCCTCCCAATCTCCCATGCATCCCCAACTTCCTTGCCAGTGTGGCAGTATGGAAAGCAGCAAAGGCCTTGACTCTGTGTAAGCTCTGCTCAGCAATAACAAAAACATCTCTGCATTATCAACTCTGTGTTCTGCGTAAACCCCAAACATAGCCCCATACTAACCTCTGTGAAGAAAGTTAACTCTACTTCAGCTCAAACCAGCACACCTTTGCAGACCATATGAAGTGTGCCCTTTAAATTCTGTGAAAGTCAATTGTAAAAATTTATAATGCATCCAGGAAAAATATTCCACTTAGGAACTTGTTATGCAGCAGAATTCTAGCATATTTGACCTTTTCCTTAGTTGTGTAGATGTCACCATACAGATATAATGAAGTGCAAACTGCCAGCTACTTTAAACCAAGTAATGATACTGGGCAAATTTTAATGCTTGTATACTTTGAAGAAGCATTGGATTTTTTTTCATCATCTCTATAGAACTTTTGTTGATAGAATTAAGACACTCCACTTTTTACAAATAGTTTCTGTCCATTTCTGTTAGACAGATGCGGATGACAATCCAGGTATTGTTAAGAGGCAAAAATTGGATGCCTCTACCATGTATGACAAAAAACATCATGATGCCATCTAAGAATGTTAAAGCCTTTTAATGTCCAGCTATAACTTTAAGAGCTAAGCTGGTTCTTCCATTTATCTTTCTGCATGAAATCAAAATGGAAAGTAAATAATTTCAACATGTCTGAAATGCTAATGAGATGAGCAGCCAAACTTCAAAGAAAATTGTTGCCTCATTCTGGAGTCCACCAGTTACATCATTTCTCAGGCAGCTTGGTTGCTGAAAGGCCTGCCTTTCACTACAGAGGTAAATTAGCTCTCTCTGAAGTGCTGCAGCCAGGTAGGAAGGGCAATTTCTCTTTGAAGTTTGGCCACTAGCACTTCTTTCTCAAGGAATTGAACTTCAAAGAGAAATATTGTTTCTCTTCTTTCTGGATGTTGTATTCAGTTGTATATGAGACACTGCTACTCTTTGTGTGGTGGGAGAAAAAACATTCTTTTAAACAATATTTCCATATAAATATTAAATTGAAGTTTCCTAGTAGTTTCCCTTTGATAGGAGAAGCTGAGTAGTGATTAGGAAGAACTGCTAGTAACTTAGAACTATATGATTTACAGGATTTTAAGAAGTTCAAAGAATGGGTAAGAGAGAAAATACAGATAGTGATTTTTCTTACTAGCATTTGATTTTATTTACAGGAGGGACCCCCAAATCTAATGACTGGGCATCTGGTTTAACTTCTACATGTCTTACTGCATCCCAGTTTGGAGTCTGTAATAGAAGTTGTTGCTGGAAGCACTTATATAAGCTATACAAACTCCTCCTCTCACAAAGGCTATCACAAATAGATCATGTCAGCTGTGGTTTTGTCTCATAAAGTCTTGGAAGTTGTGAAGGATGAAGGCTGTGCTACCTTCCTAGGTGACCTGTTCTACAGCTCCAGTAGTCTCCAAATATCTAATCTGAACTTCTCAGGCAGCTAATTTTACCCATTTCCCTGTTCACTTGGTTGTCTGCCACTGCTAAGAAGAGCTAGACTCAGTCGTCTTTGTAACTTCCCTTCAGGCACTCTAGTTTTCTCTTAGATTGCCCTTTGACGTTGTCTTCTCCAGATGAAACAAGCCCATCTCCCTCAATCTCTCTTGGAAGTTGTGAGCTCTAGGCTGACTATCTTGGTAATCCTCCACCTTTTTCAACTGTGCGTCCCAAAATTGGTCACAATATTCCAGGCTTGGGTTCATTGTCACTGAGTAGAGTGGGATAAATGAATTGCTGGTCATAGCCCTAATAATGTAATTTAATGTGCTGATTGCTTTATTTGTGATGAGAGAACACTGCTGGGTTATATTCAGTTTTGTGTCAACTGTAATCTCCACTTTCTTTTCAGCTGGTTTCCATGGAGCAGTAAAGCTATCATAACTGCAGCTGGTCTGATTCATACCGAGCAACCCCAATAATATGCCACAGCAGTTGGAGAAAGGAATTTGTCATTAATACAGCTATCTGGAACATGTCCATTTAGACAAAGTTTAACTGATGCTGCTCATAAGCTCCACACTTATCCCTTGCATGGGGGTGTTTCTTGCACATTAATAATACCCTGAAATTTGGAGGAGTGAACACCAATTGTAATGATAGAGAGAGCACTAGTGTCTTCAGGACCTCATGAATTATCTTTAGAACATTTTTCTCTCATGATTAAGCAGTTATAATCTACACTTACAAGGAACAGACTTACATCTTTGAAATATTTAAGGGTTTTGTATAGAGTAGATGAGCTGTAAAATTACATAAAGTCTTTCACAATTGACCATTTTCAATTAACTTTATGGAGGGATGTTAGGAGTAACTTGAAATTTTAGTACGTGCTGTAGAACTTAGGAAACTCTCGTTGACTTCAATAGGTCTGGAGAAAAAGCTGAAATACCAATAAATACAATTGCAAATGAACATGAAGAATGGTGCTGATCCAAGTTTCACCACTTCTTTCAAGACTGATATGATACAAAGCCAAAACAATAAGAGCACATTTCAAATATTTAAATAAAAGGTAACTAAATTTTGTTCTACAGTGACGAGGGGAGACTCAGAGATGTGCTAAATTTTTGCAGTCTCCAACATCACTTAAGAGTCCATTTTATCTCTGTTATTCGTGATCCTATTTTCCTGCCTCTGTGTTTCAGGTTTTATTCGGTTTTACTTAATCATATCGATCTTAATTTACAGAAATATTTTGATCTTTAACCTAGGTGCTTTCGAATTTTACTTGTTATGTATAGGATAGACAGAAGTTGCATTGTTTGGCCTCAGAATTACTCTGAAATCTTTCATAGCAAAGGAATTCAATTAGATTTTCTCATAGAAATTAAAGAATAAAATTCTTTAATTGTATTTTATTGTTTATGTGTGCACCTTTTTATGTTTGTGGGGGTTTTAAAAAAATTCTAAATATGCCAGTGTTGTAGATAAAGGAATATAGACAAAAGAAGTAAACAAAATGTGCTCTATGTGTGATCATTTTGCTACAGCAAGAGTCAAATATTGTACTTTGATTTCTTCCAGTGTTTAGATTTTGTATGCATTGTTTCATGACAAAGTGGGTTCTGGCTGACTACTTCTCTTATGGATGTATATACATGGTTCACTGAGGTAATTGCTGATACGGGAATAGTTTCTTGTGGCAGTCTTCAGGTTTTTCTGTATGTCATCATCCCTATGAACAGAACTGTAGAATTTCTGGAGGAACTGAAAAGATTGTGAATTCATACTTTCACCTACTAGAGTGAATAGTTTAAATGAAAGCTGAATGACCTAGCAACAGAGCAGTTTGTTATGAAAAAAATAGAATTCATCAAATTACACTGGTGTGTAAGAGAAAGAATACAGTAGAGCTTCCTATTCTGTTAGATGCAGCTGTAAATGTAAATGTAGGGAGATATATATGAAGTTTATCCAAGTTTTTGTAAATGTGGTGGGTTAGTCTTGGCTAACAGCCAAATGGCCACTCAGCTGCTCATTCACTCCCCTTCCTTTGCAGGATAAAGGCAGAGAATAAAATGAGAAATCTTATGGGTTGAGACAAAGATCGGGAGATTACTTGTAGTTACTGTTATGGGCAAAAAAGATTCTTATTTGGGGGAAAATAATTTAAAATCTTGCCAATTCAAATAGATTGAAGTGCTGAGAGACAAAAGACAAACACCAAAACAGCACCTTTCCTCTAATGTTTCTCATGATGAACTTAACTCCTTTACTTCCAAACCCTTCCCAAGCAGCACTGGGATGTATGGGTGAAGGAGGAGTGTTCCTTTCCATACATAGCAGTTTTCTCTCTGCTTCTCCTTTGTTCTCACAGTTTTTCCCTGTTCCAGAGTAGGTTCTCTCCACAGGCTGCAGTCTTTCTGGATAAAACTACTCCAGCAGGCTGGAACCAGCTGCTTCCAGCACAGGGCAGCCCCAGCCTCTTCCTGCATGAGTCACCTCAGTGGTCGCTAGCACTACCAAGTCCTTGACATCTGTAGCCAGTACATAAGGAGATCCTGATTAGCAGAGTCAAACATACTATCACTTACATTCTAAGTGGCACTACGTGTATGGCAAAGCACTTATAGCATTGTGCAAGATACGTGAATGAAGCCACTTAAATGTAATATCATTGTTGCAAAGAGTTTGTGCTCTAACTCTGTGTTAGTGTGACCACTAACTCTGCACAAAACAGACTGTCAGCAGAGATTTGACCTGGATTATCCATGAACATGCAGTTACATTTCTGTTGAATTAATTGGAATACAAATTTCAATTTTTATTTAATTTAACCTTTCATGTCAGTTGTAGAAGATTTGACAATATATTTTTTCAAAGTTACTTAAATAGGAGATTGAACTTTTACCAAATAAATACTTTGTATGACATGATTCACATTTTTTATTTTAACCTAGTCTACATCATACAGAACTACTATCCAGATTCTTCCAGAAGCTGTATACCAATTTATCCCTCAATTATCATGAAAGACTTCTGAAAAATACAAACTTTATATAGCTATCTATATATGCATGTATATAGAGACATAAAGTTCTGTTCATTATGTTGCATTTGATTGCTTTACCATTTCTGAAAGAAGGGCACTATTTTGAGATGTTTGCACTAAAAAAATAATCAGATCAGTTTACTGTTGCTAATGTCGGCATTTTATTATTGGTGTATTTTACCACCGCATCAGGTGTCTTACTAGGAAATGAAGCAATGCAATGTATCAGATCTATTGCTTCAGAAAAGTCAGTTCTCTACAGTAGGGCACTTGAAATGTGTGCCAAATTGCATGGAAAACCATACCAGAACAAAACAACTCTTCATAAGCTTATGCTTCCCAGTATGAACTTGATAGCACTGAAACCCTGGGTTTTCATTGTCAGTAATCTTATTTTGAAACAGTCCCTATCTCCTAACACTGAAGTTGTTTTTCAGAAGTTCTCTCATTAATTCTTGCTTGAAGCCATATAATTAAACCCTCACAAGGTGTTCCTTGGTAAAAGATGAGTATTTTTTACATGAAGACAGAACACTAATCCCACTCAATACAATGGACCTTCTAACCTGGCACTCTCATAAAACCATGATGTTGCCAAGTAAATTGGCTGCAAGCACTATCAGCACCCTGCAGTGCTTTTGTTAATTATCTTGCCATAGTGCCTGACGCAGATAGCAATCTTTCCAAAAGAGCAGGCAGATTTAAAGAGGCAGAATTAATTAAAATTGATTTGTGCAGTCTGTCATGTTGAGCTCTGCTGGGAGAATTTTCTTTCCCCTCCTCTCTCTAATT
>NW_008675505.1:38692-43651 GCF_000695815.1 Acanthisitta chloris
ACCTCACCTTGGAGTACTATTTATGGTGAATGAATGGGATTTGTCTGCCATGATAGGTAATTCACAGGATGAGACGAAATAAAAATTTAGTTCATTTGAGTACCACCCAGAGGGAATACCTCCTTCTTCCAGCTTTCTGGGTTCATAGAAAGGGGACTATAGAAAGCAAACTTCCAAGGTCACCAATTTTGCAGCTGAGGTTGTGCTTTGATAGAGTATGTCCAAAGATATAGGACTGTAAAGCTTTGTTATTAAGATAGGATAGAAATGCCAGTGTAAGACTAGTGCAAGACTGAAAATACTCCAAGGTTATACAGAGAATCCCAAAGTGAACAGTGAATTCATGTCCTGTGTATGAGCTGTCCTGTGTATGTATATGTGTAAGGAATACTACTCAGGAATTCCTAAACTCCTTTATCTAGCTCAAATTTTATATAGAATTCTTCTTGTATTTATAAAACTCAAAAAATTGAGGATTATAAATAACCTGGAAAAAGGCAGTTTCTTTTATAGAAATTTGCCTGTCATACTGGCAAATGTGCGCAGAATTCATGATTTGTAAGTATTTAAATCAACTCAATCCAAGCTTGATTTTCAACAGCTTGCTTTTTTGCAAAATCTTTAATTTTAAATATTTCAGATTTAGTATATGTTTTGCAGTCATGTTTTTCAACTGCAAAAGAAATACATCAGGCAAAATACTCACCTTGGCAATGATGTGTTAGATATATTTGCATAGTGAACTGGCCATCTAGCTTCTACCATTTTATTTGCTATTGTGTCTGGCTCTTTTTCTTATTGTAATAACAGGTTTTCCCCTCTGCCCTGTTTCCCAGCGGAATTTCTATAAATGTGATGCAACATGAGGCAAATTCTGCTCTTGAATAGCCTGTTTCAATGGAAACAGCATGTTAGTTAGACTTAGGTATAGAAATGGAAATAATAATTATAGCACATTGGACCTGATTATTCCCTAATTTTCATCCATTCAGAGGACTAGAAGAATTTATGAAGGTACAAGACAAATTAGAATGATTACTTTATATCTATTTGTATGTTTCAAGTATGAATATTTATACAAGTTACAAGCAGCAAAAATATCTCACATGTATTAGGAAGTAAATGTTCATTAAAATGACACCTTTTTCTAAATAGTAAAGGAATATAAAGAATAAATTTTACAAATATAGAAAGTGGAATTGTGCAACTGTATGATTTTATTTCTATTTTCCAGGCATACTTAGCTAAGTTTCCTAGTTATTCTGCCTCAGAAGTTAATACATTAATTACAGAAAGTCTCAGTGGAAGAAACTCTGTACTGCATTGAATCCATGCAGTCAGTGTTTGGCACTAATAAAACTAGGATGAGACAGAACAAGAGTTACACCTAACTATTAGTGTTCTGCTACTTATATTTTTAATAACATTGAAATTATATTGTACTATAAAGCCATTATGTATTGTTTGATATTTCACTCAAACTCAGTTTTTCTGTCTCTAAAGTAGGAAACCAATGCTGAAAGGAGAAAGACTTTGGTAGATATGGTTCATTATTTGCTATGGGAGATGTATTGCAAAGCTTATCCTGACATATTTTGGGTTTAAACCAACAAAGACCTGATGTTTTTAGAACCTAGTAAAATCTCTTGTTCTGGATCTCTCTCTTCAGCATATGTGCAGATGGGGAAGACAATGTATAGTAATAATTAGAAACACAACTCTGCTTTCTTGTAGTTAATCTGCTATCTGGTTAATGTACAGAATATAACTTTCTTCTTCCGCTCTCCCAAACTGGCTGCTTTTCTAGACAAAATGATTATCTGATTGGGAAAAAAATTCTCGTCAGAATCCTCCCAAAAAGAAAGTGCCTACAACTACTACAAAGATATTGAATGTTCATTTCATTTTTTGCTCTCAGTGTCATATGAATTATTTGACATTTTCACTTTTCCCTTTTTAATTTTTTTTTAACCTGTAGCCAGGAACAATTTTAAAATGCAAAATCATTCAGATACCATGTAAATAAAGCAAAGCTGGTTTAAACATCATCTCCTGAGAGTATTTCTGAAATGCCACTCTTACTTCAGACTCAAATTTGCTCCCAGCTCACAGAATGCATGACAATATGTTTTACTGCTTGTAACTGTTCCCATAATAATAATAATAACAGGAATGATACTCAGCTTTTTCTGTGATGGATTTCTTTAGAAGATGCCTAAGCAATTTAAAAAGATAGTAAGTAAAGCACTGCAGGAATGACTTGCGTTCTGGGAAATATATCAGATGGGGAAAGAACCCTCCTTTATTTAGGCTTTTTCTCCAAGGAAGAGATCATGTACAATTTTCATGCATTCCATGACTCTCTAGATACAGGAAAGAGTATTTGAAATACAATTTTGCTTTGTTTCTGTTCAGAAAACTCAGAATGTATATTAGTAGTGAGAATGCGACTTTTAAAAATCGAATTAAGTTAAGGTGTAAAGTCATAAAATGAAATTAATTTTCTATTTCATCAATTTGCTCGGAGTGATGGGGCTTTCTGTCTCACTTCAACTGAACGTAGATGTTCTTCCAGTGATACTGCAGCTCAAATACAAAACTATAGCCTTGGAGCAGAAACTGTTGTGTGATGTTCTGCTCAGGAATGTTTTAATCTAATCCAGTCTCAGAATCATTGGAAAATTTAAAACAAATGTGACCTCAGAAGTTCATCTTACCTGATTTCCTTCTTAAAGTAGAACCAAGTGTGAAGGCAAACTGGTTGAGTATCTCCAGCACAGGAGGCTACACAAGCTCTGCGTGCACACTGATCCAGCATTAGCAACTGATATTCACATAGTCATAGAATGATTTGGGTTGGAAATTACCTTAAAGAATACCTAGTTTCAACCCCCATTAGCAACTGATATTCACATAATCATAGAATGATTTGGGTTGGAAAGTACCTTAAAGAATACCTAGTTTCAACCCTCCTGCAATGGTCAGGGACACCATGCTTTTATGTTTCCTGTTGCTTTTTTATTAAATATCTTTGTGAATTTTCTTCTTGCTAAGACACAAGTCAGTGGTCCAAGAAGGTACAAACACTGAAAAATGTCCTCAAAGAACAGGAAGTTATTTTCTTATAAAATAAACTGGTTTGTTATATAGTGAAATTTTTGTCCTGAGAAGACAGTTTTCAGCATACAGTTAAAAAACCTCACCAAAACCCACCCAACCAACCAAAAAACCCAGACCCAAACATGTGCTTCAGAATTCTTGAAAAAAGCTTATCTCAGAAACTGAGATAATGTGTGCTAATCTCATTTGGGTAATTGCACTTCAATTTTTGATTGCTTTGTTGGATTTTTTTGTTAGTTTGTTTTATCAGTCCTTTACAAAAATTAGCAACTATGTACTTTGAAATCTTTGAATTTTATAAAAAGCATTGATAACTGACAAATTTATTTGGAAAAATTGCTGATTCTTCTAACGAGACATTATTTCCTTTCAGGATAATAGGTACTAGCAATAGCCTAGATGCTTAGTTCAGTAAAGGTTTTAATGAAATAAAAGGTTAATAATATAATAAACTTAATTATATTTATATATAGACTGAACGAGGTCAAAAGAGACCTCTGGAAATCAAGTTTGATCCCAGCACTCAGATCAGGGTCAGCTAAAACAAGTTACCATGTACTATGTCCGGTCAGGAGTTGAATACCTCCAAGATATTTCAAGTTCTCCTAGATTTCAGTTTGTGTTCCTTGCCTGTTGTTCTGCCACTGGATACCACTGAGGGGAATGTGACTCCCCCCATTATGTATATACACATTGATCTCTTAAGCCCTTTCTACAGGCTGAAAAGTCCCATCCCCCTCAGACTCTCTTAAGACAGATGCTCCAGTCCCTTAATCTTCTTTGTGGACCTTTGCTAGATTTTCTTCAGTACACCCCTGTTTGTCTTTTACTTTGGTGGCACAGCACTCCAGTTGTGTCTCAGCAGGATGGAGTACAGTAGAAAGTTCAGCTCCCTTGACCTGCTAGCAACACATTTTTCTTGTGCTGCTTGGTATGTTGTTAGCCCTCTTTACTGCAAGGGCATATTGATGACTTATGGTAAACTAGTTGTCCTCCAGCACCCCTGGGTCTTTTTCTGCCAAGCTGTTTTATAGCTGGCTAGCTCGTTAGCATGTGCTGGAGTCTAGGACTGTTCCTTCCCAGGTGGCACAACTTGGCAGTTTCTATTATTAAACTTCATGAAGTTCCTTTCAGGACATTTTTTCCAGCATGACCCTCTGGCATATTAGAAACTTGTCACAGTTTTGTATCATCAGCAGCTTGCTGAGGGTACATTTTGTCCCATCTCTGAGATCATTCACAAAGATGTTGAACAATACTGGCCCCAGCGCTGACCCTTGAGGTCCTCTAGTAGTGACTTGGCCTCCCACTGGAGGCTGAATCACACTTTGAGCCACCAATCACTGGCAGTTCAGCTAGCTCTTAGACCACTTCACTGTCCATTTATCTAGTCTGTACTTCTTCATTTTGTCTATAAGGATGATACAGAGACAGTGTTGAAAGCATTACTGAAGTCCAGATAAACCACTGCTTTCCCCTGAGTTAGTATCTTGACATAATAGATTTCTACTACTCCTTTTAAGTAAATGGTGGGATGTACAATGTATCAAGATTGTTTCAGGCAATTTTTCACTGCAAAAATCAATGAAAGTTACTGGTAGTTAAAAAACATACTATTGTGTTTAATAATAATTGGGGTGTCTTGTATTGCAAAGCAACTTTTCAACTGAGCTTAGACAATCTGATTATTTTGAAGTACTTTCACATTCTCCTCAAGGTTTATAAATTTCTTTAAGAATTAAGTTTTAAAAGCCTTTTTTGAGATTAAAAAGTTTGCTTTGAAAGTCTTTCAGTCATGTAGATAAGTGTTTGAAGGTGTCTGAAACAAGATTTCAATTC
>NW_008675505.1:43687-50726 GCF_000695815.1 Acanthisitta chloris
AACTGAATGGAAGAATGAATTAAACCTCAAAAGAAGATAAGCACTTCTTAGCGCATAGAAAAGCTGAGACGAAGTCAAAGCACCATTACCTGTGTAGTAGATTGGCTGTACAGAATTGCTGATTACTAAAAACTTAGCCAATTATAGTACTGCAAATAATGCAAATACCAACTTCTGATTTTATTCAGATCAAGCCTAATAGAAGAGGGGATTTTTATTTTCATCAACCATTTTCCAGTGACAGGTAGAATTATAACAGACCTTCTACCTGAATAACTTAATTGATATTAAGGTAGAATTCAGCAGATAGACATACCTTGATGGCAAATAACTTTAAACTACAGAGCTATTTAAATTGATTGTCTTGAACTTCTTTATTTACTTAAAATATTTCTATCTTGATTTAAATATCTGGTTTTTTTTAAGCAGGGGCAATCTGGTTGTTCAAATACGGAGGAGGAAAAGAGTTTTCACAGCAAGTCTACTAGTGAGTAGATGTTGCTATGTGTTGTTTGTATGTAATACAAGGTGATTTCAGGTGAAGGTAATTTCCAGGTTTCTGAAGAGCCCTTTAATTGTTTCTCTTTTGAGTATAGAGCAAGCAGATGCAAGGTTAAAACAGTGAAAAGAAATAGTATTTTTAATTAACAAGAAGCTTCAAGCTACTCAAAGGGAGGTGATTGAGAAAATAAAAGCCATACTATCTACCCAGTAATAGAGTAAGTACTACAAAAAAATCAAATACGTTTTTCAGATAATATAAACTGGTATTCACCCTTAAAGCCAGTCAAGCTACACTGACCTACATTATCTGAAAATTAGGATTTCTTTATTTTTAGGAAAATACCACTGAAATACCCGTATTAGATGTATGGTACTTACATAGATCCCAAGTCAGTAGTAGTTTTTCAACAAACCTTGACAAGATTAGTTTTGGGAAGCCTGTATTATATATCTTTGCTGGCATTTAGGAAAAAGCTAAGAATCAAACAGGAAAGGAATGGTGTCCTGAGAGTTTCAGATATGAGAAATTATACTGAAGTTTTCTGATTCCCTAGAAAATCCTGTGAGTGAATTTGAAGAAATCAATTCTACCACCTGTGCATCAGTCTTCCTTTCTGTCCTTACTTCTCTGGTTCATTCACATTCATCTTTTTTGCATATGGGTTATTTCTGGCAAGAAATGACAATGGTTGACGTGAAAACAGAAATTTGTAGTTTCTGCAATATGAACTAATTGCTGGGAAACAGAGACCTTTGACTCTTCAAAGTGATCCTCAGGTGAGCATGTGCAATGATCATGACAGCCCGCTCTCTAGGAATGGGGCATCTGAAATGAGGAAAGCAGCTTTAAAGCCAAGTAGTCTTGGCTGAATTTACTCATCTATGTTTTTAAGCAAAATACATATTTTTAATGTATGCATTTATTATAGATAAACAAGAAAAGACAAATATAATGTCATTTCTAATGACATTCCAGGCAAATTACTCCCTTCAGTTTTAATCACTTAAGATTTTCTTGCTCTGCACTAATGGCATCAAAGTGGAAAGCAAATAACAATCATTTATTTGAACAATAGTTTTTTCTTAATAGAGAAAGAATGAAAAAATAAGGCACAAAGAAGCAGTGAGCAATTGTTCCATAATGAGATCTCTTAATCACATTTTTATATGAATGGCTTTAAACTTGGTTTATAATTGTGTCTGTGACATACCTAGGTAAATATGAAGCATAATATTACATATGTCATCAACTAAATCTAGGTAATATACATACATTTATAATTCATCTTCTGGACAAGATGACCTTCCGCTGTCCCTTCCCACCCTCACTATTCTGTGATTGTGTGATTCTCTGAAATAGCCAAGAATATTTAAAAATTGCCAGTAGAGTTCAAGTTAAGTATTTAAGGGAACAGTGAATCCTATTTAGTCCTCTATGTTACCTTACAGCACTGTTAATTTACTTTAACTGCATCCTGAGAAAACTAATTCAGAAATCCATCAATTCACTTTAAAGGGCTATCTTTAACAACAACATCAAGAGAATAAAAAAAATAAAATTACTATTAGGCTTTCTACATTCTGGAATGAATCTTATTATTGCCTGTGACTAAGTAAGTCTGTGGTTTTAATGCCTCTTCATGAATGTTTAGTCACAGCAACCTGATGTTTAACAGAAGAAACTGTTAAATGGGTAAATACAATGACTTTCAGATTTGTTACAGAAAGATTGAAGCTGAGTCCTGTGCAATGCTTTTTCTTGCATCCTCTCCATAGTCATTATGTGTGAGGAAGTGTGTGCTTCCTCACACATAAATTGTGCCAAAGGGGAAGGTTAATGATTCTTGAGTTATCAGTAATGTTGTCAAATTGTAGATTATCACTTATTAATGTTGATGTTGGTATGTTAACAAGGCTTTCAACTAGTGCAAGCATTGAGAGAGTTGTTAATGCTGAAAAGATCATTAAGAGTGACCAGCCTGGGTCACTTGAAAGAAATCTGCAAAACAAGTATTTTTTCAGAGATCTGAAAAGTGTCTATATTGGTCTTCCTGGTCTTTGAGAATATATTCCTGTGGCTTTTTTTTCCTTTTAGAGAGGCGGTGCACATAATTGTAAAGGGCAATGGTCTGAAACACAGTTCACAATTACAGTTCTGTGCAAAAAGAAAAAGAAGACCCACCAAAACTCTCTTAACTATTAGATACACTTTTATAACACCAAATAAAAGTATATGAAGCGTTAAAGCAGTAAAGAATTCTAAAAGCTGAACTTCCAAGTCTATGCAATGGACCTCAAGGTGATACGTGCAAGTTTACAACCCAGCAAGGGGTATTTATCTGGAAGCTTTTCATGCCTGTATTTATTGAAGGAGAACTGAGATTTACCTTAAAGCAGTCTTATTTAATTAGCCTGAACTCTTTATGTAATATAATGAGCAACCAAAGACATGAACATGTGAATTATGTTCTTCCAGCATCATGTCTGATGGAAGAAGTGTATCTCCTACAAATGAGTAAAAGCAAAGATGATTTTACAATACCTAATATTTTTCATTATCTTCTTTATTGGAGTTTATTACACCAAGTTACACCAAATTGTCCTGCTGCAGACTTTGATACCAGACCTGTGCCGATAAAGACCATTTTGCGGATTTCTTGTGTGTTATTAATGCTGGGAAGTAGGGTAGATACTTGCACTTTTAGATTCAGGCAGTTTTAGTTAATTCCTGATGCTGAATATCTAAAAGCATAATGATGTAAGTAGTCATCTGGCAAAAATTAAGGATCTCTTTTTACCAGCTCTTGTCTGATCTACATGACCAGGTCCATTAGTTCACACTCTGAAGCAAATTCAAAGTCTCACAGTCAAATTGTCTTTTGGAAAACAATGTCCAAAGAGAGTGTGGCTTTCTCTGTCCTTGTGCATCATATCCAATGTGGTTTGCCATGGTCTTCCGAGAATCTCCTGCCTGAAGGCCATCTGAAATAATTTAGACCACTGGTCATTAACACTAAGGTTTAAACGTGGAATTGTTGAAGCCCTTGAGTAGCTGATGAAAGCACTCTTCAAAGGCATTACATGAAGTCCCAACAGTGTTACCACTGCACTGATATGTTGCTGCCCCAATATGTATTACCTACAACTCTCATGGTAGTTAACATGGTTATTCTGCTTTTTGCTCTGCATTTAACCCTTCATATTTTCTGCAGGTTGTTTCATTCCATAACACAGACATACATTATGCTGCTTAATAATTTAAAGAGGAAAGAAAACTACTCAATACAGCACTGTTTAGGTTACTAGTCTGTTCTGTCCTCATCTGTTTCATCAAACACAGAATGATTTCACTGACCAGCTAAACATGAAGTATCTCTGCTGTCCCTAGCAGCATTCTGCAGTGTTTACATGCCTTGCATGCTTAAGACTTTACAGGATAGCAATCTTACTCTTCACCAGACTCTTGCATTAATGAATATAGAGAAGATGGGTTAGTCATTTTTACCAGGAAGAATATTCAGGGAATACTCTCTTCTATTTTTCTCCAGGCAATAACAAGGAAAACTTGTAAAAGCAGCTTGTATGTTAAGACAAAGACAATTGTAGGTTTAAATTCCTAGATATGGCTATTAAGTATTCTGATTGTAAATACAAGAGGAACCATATATGAGACAGTATTCATAACGTCACTTTTGTTCTGGAGAGATGGAAATTAAAATCTTACATGCAATCGCATTTAATTTTGTAAGAATTTCTATTGGCTGTATATCTTGACTCTGTATTTTATCCTTTTTTCTTTTACTTTTTTTTCAAAGTAAGTGATTATACTCTTATGATAGGACAAGTTTTGCTACTTTTAAATAATGCAAAATGTCAGAGTGAGTGTGTTGTATAAAGTATTTCTATGCTCTAAGGAAAGGTTTAGCATTTCATGAAGAGTGTTTTTTGTTCACAGGTGTTTTTTTAAAAGGTAAAATATGTTACTGCATGTTGCAAAATTTTTCCATTCTTTTGTCTTGTATTTTGAAGTGATTGCTAAAATACTTTGATTTCCCTTTTCCAAGTTTAAATAATTTGTGGCAGAAAATACAGCTGACTGCTTGTACTGAAAAATGTTTCTAATTAGCTCTTAAAGTCATCTTCTCTGAAGGGTGTTGGGACTCTCTCACAGATCACTTGTTGCTTTATTTCTCTCATCCATCTTCAGGCATCTTGACATTTTACAGTGCATTATTTTTTACACACCTTAAATTGAGGCTCTTAACTTGATCCTAGAAAGAATAGTTTTTCACTGGAGAGGAGAAAAAAATGACTTTTGGTTTTGATCAGACAATCTCTGGGCCACCTGCCTTAGTGGTACATGGCCAACTGCTGTGCCATACTTCTGTTCAAGCCTCTGTCTAAAGAAAATGCCACATAGACTTACATTTATTTAAAAAACTGATAATTTTTTTTATTGGTGCTTATTAATGAAAAGGCAAGGTGACCTTATTATTTTCTCTCTTTTAATTTTTTTTTGGTTGTTTTGGGACTGAGGCTAGAGATAATTGGCATACTTCTTAACTGTCTCTAAAGACCAATTAACAACAGGGAGCCATGTACTCTGCCAGTCTGAGTTTCAATTAAATGTCTGCTCCAGGAGGAGCTAAACTAACACATAGCTATTGAACAGCGGTTACACTATTGATATAGCTGAGTCCACCACAGAGGACAAAGACTCTTGCTTCACACCAGATGGCCTAATGCTCTGGCAATTAATACATTTTTATGACTTTTAAATCTTTCTGACCTTTTGCTTTTCTCTGTCTGAATTAGTAGGGCACAGTTTTATTAGTGGAATGGAAGTTTAAGGACATGTTTATGTGACGTCTTTTCAGGAACTCCCTCCTTGTTTTAAAATGTAAAATATATTCTGCTGACAAGAATTAACAGCCCAATTTTAATCAGTCAGGACTGCAATATACTCATTCTGCCAGTAGGGAAGGTGTCGATTCTTGGTGAAATCCTGTTATTTTTATATAGCTGTACTGCTAAGGTAGCTAGGGATTAGAGTAGTAATAATTAGTAAATACTAATAAAACCTCCGTGGCAAACATACATGCAATGGAATTCAATACTTTTATCTTAACTCATCATGTCCTAGAATTATATCTTGAAAACATAATTTTCCAACAACTAGAAACTCAAAAATCAAGTCAGCATGGCATAGATTGCCGTGTAAACATTCTCTTTCAAATTACACTAGTATCTGGAAATTTTGAGTAGCTAATACAAAAATTTGGAGTCTAAGAAAATGCAGTCAACCTAACATTGTAATAAATCTCTCTGGTGTTAAAAAATGCACCAAAGGTTTACTCCTTTATGTGTTTCTTTCCCCAAATTATCATCAATATAGAGTTAAATAATAGTAATAGTAGCAAAAAAGGAAAATAATATGTCTCTCCCAGGCATAGTTTATCCTGTCTCAATTTTCAAACATGGCTAGATAAATTTAGGTTTCTCAAATTTTTTTTCCTGGCTCTTAATATAAACACAGTGAATTTTTGAAATAATAATGACCCCTAGAGATAAAGAAATGATAAGTGCTCAGTATTAATGAAAAAACTCGAACATACATCTATGTTTAGAAAAACGATGGAAGGCACAAATTATTAGGTGCCTAAAGATAAAGAAATGATAAGTACTCAGTATTAATGAAAAAACCCGAACATACATCTATGTTTAGAAAAATAATGGAAGGCACAAATTATTAGGTGCCTAGCACATACACTGACAGTGTACTGCTCTTCCAATTTTTTTAATGGAATAAGGATTGGACTATTTGTGTAATGCAGTTGTGTTTTACACAGAATGCAATATTTCAATATGTCTTATATTATCTTTCACTAAATGTATCAAATTTGCATTGTTGAAAGAAAACAAATTGCACTCATAGTTACGCATTTACTTTATAGTTTATAGAAACTTTATTAGTCTTCTTAAGCATACACTTCTTTTCTAAGGAAAAGTATTTTCTTTTAAAATCCATCTACTGTTTGTGCTTTTCCCTAATATCTACAGTCATAGTTATGCATTTACTTTATAGTATATAGAAACTTTAATTGTCTTCTTAAGCATACACTTGTTTTCTAAGGAAAAGTATTTTCATTTAAAATTCAGCTACTGTTTGTGCTTTTCCCTAATATCTGAATATTAAGATATTCTGTAATGAATTTCCCATATTAATACATGTTTTTATATTATCTTGACTATAGATAATTTCAACAATGCACATGTACTAACAGAAATTTAAGTGATACTTAGAAAATCAATAGTAAATATTTTCTTCCATAAAATGTTAGTTTAATTTTAAAAATTCACACACATAACCTCCCCCCTTCTTAGAAATCAAGATTTTATTTCTCCTCAAGTTTTTGAATAATCTGAAAATACTGAAGTTTAAGGCTTAAGTAAACTTCTGTCATTTATATCAGGTTTTTGAATAATCTGAAAATATTGAAGTTTAAGACTTAAGTAAACTTCTGTCATTTATATC
>NW_008675506.1:0-8214 GCF_000695815.1 Acanthisitta chloris
AAAAAATCTCTAGATTTTTAGACCTTGCTGTCTAAACTCCCCCTGGTAGCCCAAGGAAATGATTCTGTGCTGACCAGCCACAAGGGCATTGGTTGCCCATGCCCACAGCTCCTTCCTACCATGTCCAAAATCTGCACAGACTGGATGTGTTAGACAAGACCTATAAGAGAGACATGAAGTTACATAGTGGCCTGTATATCCATTTTTTGATAGGGTGAATGACTCTCCAGGCTCCCTTGGCTGGGAGCAGGATCCAGTTACCAACATCACAGTGTGTCTGAGGCCACAAGATCTCTGAGATCCTTGCAAGGGCCATGACGTAGGACTCACCATGGATCTTTACCTTCTGGAGTGGCTGCTCAAGCCCAGGCAATAAATCTCACAAAGTTAAGTAGCACCAATTACTACATGATATCTGAATCCCATACAGATCTGAATCTCCACACAGAGGGAGTTTAGACCACTGGCGGGCTTGTAGACAACTAGATTTGGGGGTTTATTTTTAATTAAGTCCCAGCATAGAAGTCTGCATAGGAACTCAACTTCTCCAAGTTTCAGACAAGCTCATAGGGTTCTGAATCACACTATACACTTATCATCAGAGTCCCAAATAAGGAACCAAAATGTTCAAACTGAATAAATTTAAACCTCAAATCCCAAACCTCTCTCTTGCCTTCATGCCAACTGTGTATCCTATCAAAGAGAATCATCTCTGTCCCCATCTGTGCATCTGGTGTTTCTCAACTAGAGATGTATGAAGTCTTTTCCTGTCTTTTACTGTGGAAAAAAGCAGTGATGTTAATCTCATTAGAACCAAACACATACCTTTTTTTCTGGTTGTTTCAAAACTTCCAGCTGCAAAAAGAAAAGAAAAATTATGTTCATGCTGTACAAAAATAGATTTTGCTTATTGAAACCAAAAGTTTCATTAGTGGCATTGAAAGGACAAAGTCTATTCAAATCCTTCTTCAGACAGCATTTGCAGCTGCAAGGGCAGAGAGGACTATATGTAGGCATTTTTACCTGTTCCCTGTGATCACTGTAATCACATTTCTCCCTTAGATCTTGTAATTTGAAGGGAAAAAATGGGAAGAATTCACTAAAGGGAACATAAATATGTACTTGGGGTTACTCACATAATCATCCTTCACACATTTACAGTCCAGTTACATTTTCAAACACAAAATAAAAATCACTAGAGGTGAGTATTGTCCAGGTAAGAGCTACATTCAATAGCAGAAGAACAGAAGATCTTTAATAGTACAGAGAATATACAACAATTTTGAATAGGAAATGACAGCTAAATTTCCTACTGTGAGCATGGGATGAATGTAGATATCCTGTGTCATCATTATATTGACTGTTAACTAGAACCCATATTTTCTCAAACGACCTACAGTCCTTTAAAGGCTATAAGCAGCCAGGACATCTGTCTCTTTCAAAAGAAAATTAAAGTTCTATAATAATGGCAGAATAGAGGAATAATTTACATTTTTAATATACCTATCACCTTTTCTAAATTATCATCGGATTATCATTTCATGAGGAAAAAAAAAGAATCTCTTTTTTAAAGCAAGCAGTTAAAGAAGAATAAAATTACCTGGAACTAGGCAGTCAGTTGTAGCTCAATGGTTTTGTAGCTCAATACCAGGAGAAAGTTGCTTCTACACTGGTGAAGGATTCCCAGAGATTTTCAACAGATCTTTCTAACGTCACCAAAACCCAGTAAAACAGTAAAAATCAACAGCAGAGCAATGAAGTGTCCAGGAAATGGGAAGCACTAAGTTTCTAAGCCTTAACCGACACTTGAATTTCATCCAGCTGAAGGTAGAGCTACACAGAAGTGAACATCACTCCACTGCACTCACAGGTCAAGTAGCATTATTTTGTCCTAGAAAAGAAAAGCAGAGTGGATTTATTCCAAAGGGAGATACCTCAACAGTTCTGCCTACTGATAGCTAACAGAAGAGTTAGGAGGACAGACCTCCTAGCCAGGAGACTAACAAGGAGAGTTGACTCTGGCAACTCTGCTAGAAATTAGCAACTGGACATCAAAGGAGAATATCTAACTGCTGAGAGGAAATCACAATTCACACCTAGATTTGACCAGGATAAACTGCAGTCTTCTCTGCAGAAATAATGCCCTAAGAAAATAATTTGTTGCCTGACCCTCTTCTTGGCTTGGTTTTCCTTCTTTGCCCTCAAAATCAACTCCCATGCTAATTGCATTAAAAGTAAAAGATCTAATGGATTGTTAATGAAAAGAGAGCAGGATAAGAGCCCATTGCATAACCAAGGCAGACAGCCTGTTTAGCACCAGGAGGTGATTCTACTAAGTGCAAAGATAACATTTATTCAGTTTTATCTAAAGACAGCTTTCATTTCTTTTCAAACTCCCAAAATGAAATCATTCACCATTTGAACAAACTGAGAGATTCCCAGCTTCAAAATGGTATGGACTAGCAAAGATCTGACATTTGAAATTGCCAACTACACAAGGATGTTTGGTAGCATTTCAAAAGTTTCTGTGACAGTTTTTACAGATATTTTTAATTTTGATAGATTTTTAAGCTTCCAGTCTTAAATGTGGCAAATTTTCTGTGAGCTTTACATGCAAGAAAATCACATTCATACCTTGTGTGAGGGGCTTGGGATTCAGTGTTTCCAGGTCACTTACCTCAGTACTTAGACACACTTTCAGGTGCCTTTTTCTATACTTTCCAGAAGCACCAATTTTAATCCTCTCTATTAAGTAACACAGTCTATAAATAGTGAACTCTATGAAGTCCATTATGATCTTGGGTTGAAATGCATCATCCCTGTCACCTTCACTTGTGCACCCTTCTCCCTCTTTACATAAATATGGTTTTATGTAATTACTTTTCCTGAGAAAAGAACAGTTGTTCTTTAGCTGTTTGGCTCTTGAAAATATATTTCCATACTTCAAAAACACATTAAGTAGGGTGTTTAGCATAGTACATAAGCCTTTTCTGTTCTGAATGTTATACTAAACTCTGAACAAAAGATGATGGAGTTTCAGCTTATCAACAATCATTCAAAAATAGTTCAGTGGACAAGTAACCTGTTTTTGAGGACCTACATTATTGGAAAGTCTGTGTGCCATGCAAATGGAGAGGCCAAACAAGCTACAGCTAACACCTTCAAAGCTGAGTGGCTAATCATTCAGTTATTTGATACTCAGCTCATCCATGGTCCTCTGTGTGCTTAGTATGCAGCACAGAAACTAAACAAGCCCACTGGGCAAGGACATCACAGCATCATGGAATCATCGAGGTTGGAGGAGACCTCTAAGATCATCTAGTCCAACCATTAACCTGTCACTGCTGGAACCTCTAAACACCAACCAGATCCTCCAGCTAAGATCATCTAATCAAACCATTAACCTGTCACTGCTGGAGCCTCTAAACACCAACCAGATCCTCCAGTGTCAGATCCAGACACCTCTGAAACACTTCCAGGGATGGTGACTGCACCACCTCCCTGGGCAATATCCCAGTGCCTGACGATCCTAACAGGGAAAACATTTTTCCTCACATCCAATCTGACTCTGCCCTGGCTCAGCTCAAGGTCATTCCCTCTAGTCCTCTCCCTGCAGCCACGGCAGGAGACACCATCCCCTATCATGACTGCATGATCAGAATTGGTGTGCTGGTTATCAGTGTCTGCAGACTCCCTGAAACATTGTGCTCTGAGCTCTCTGTCATCTCAGTGCAACAGGAATGGCATCTTCCTTTGGGAATGGGAAAACAGTATAAAATGCCACTGCTGAAGATGTGATCAATCCTTTTTTTTCATCCTCAAAGTCGTGCTCATGCAATTTATCCCAGATGGCCACAAAGTCTCTTTTATGTAGTTCACAAAGAACTTGGCCTTCTGAGGAAACAGAAGGTCTGAATTTGCTGCACAATATTATCTCATCAAAGATCCACAGAAATTCTGTTGTGCTAGTGAACAGTGGCATTTCATCTATGTGCTTTGCCTTATTATGTCTCTGCTATCACATTTATCAATCACATGTCCTAACTACCATGACAAGGTTTCTCACAGCACATATTTTGCTGCTTTTAATTTTAGACTTGTAGTTGCACTTGTTCCAAAGCTCTTTTTAACATTGCATGACATTATTTTAATCTCCTGTGTTTGTAAAATTTAAACATCCTGGGCACTAAATTTCAGTCCTATCAGGATTTCAAGAGTATCATACATTTTATGTTGGATAACTTCTTCCTGTTCTTGTGATGATAAATGGGAAGCAGCAAAGGAATTGCTGGATTGAAAACTTGCCACTTTGATGTGGTCAGGACAGGGTAAAATTTGGAAGAATATGCTACTTCCATTTACTCAGGAACTTTGCTCTATCTGTCAATCTACTCATCACCTATCATCCAGATGATGTCTCCTCCCCTAAAATGCAACCACAGCTTTCTCAGTTGTTTTTTTTTAGTGCACACTGCCATACTACATGCAAACACTTATTTGTCAGGTTGTTTATCTTATGGCATGTTTGGTCTCCATCTCAGTACAGTTTTCCTTGCTTTTGGAAATCTTTGACTGTGACCCCTGGCATAGTTCTTCTTCCAACAAAATCCTTGTTGGCTGTATTTGGAAAAGGCATTTGTGATCACCTTATCCTCTCTTGCATTTTGAGAGGTTTCACTTCTGCATGTCTCCTCCTTTTCTGTCTTTGCTAATAGTTTTCATAAGAGTCTAAATTTCCTTATAGGACAGAGGATGTGGAGCAGATTTCAAGATACTTCCTTTAGATGAGTCTTTACTTTGGGTTATTTGCATTTAGTATTACTCTATGCTTTTCTGGATAAGCATTGTTAGGATTTTTGCTTTCTTTCTTGCTGTCTGAAGAAGACAGGCTTGCACCCAATACCTATCATGTTTCAGGTTTATGTGTCCTCAGAAGGACACATAAATAATCTGCTGAGTAGGCACTTATAGACCTTGGCTGCTCCTTCGAGGAATTGTGCTGTACTAACAGTGTTATAAACACAGACAAGAACATCTTTAAAACAGTTTGAGGGAAAACAAAGGGTGACAATTTCACCAAAAATTTCCACTCTTTCTTTCACTCCCAGTTTTTACTCTCCAGTATTGACTCTGATGTAATTTTATTCTTCCATCTGTCTCTATATTATGTGAAGCTGGGGAGAACTTGCACTAAGTAAGTGTTGTAATAGCCAGATGCACTTGTTGGTAAGAGATCACTAATATTTCCACCTCTCTAAGGCTGCCAAAAAGAGAGTTTCTTCCTTTATCCATGCTTCAGGAGCCCTTATGGAATATGAGGTGGTATTCTGAAATCTCAGCCCTAAAACATGTTTTATTCTACTTCAGAAGTCAGCAAACATGAAAAGACTGTTTGAAAGATATGGCAATTTCAAAGTCCAGTACTATTCTGTGTTGTCAGCAAAGTTAAGCTAAACATTTCTTTTTATAAAGTCCTTGTCTCCATTAAAACAGCAGCTTATAATGGCAGGGGCTTGACACAGAAGACAAAACGTGACCCAGCTCATTCAATAACAAAACACAACATACACAAGTAAAATGACCACTATATTGGATGAATTTGTGGATCACTGTTCATTCAGTAAGGTTTGATTAATTTCCTGGCTATAAATGGGACTTATTACTCCTCTGTTAGGCACAAATGTTATAATTTGGAGAGTAATATATTGCAAACCTCAGTATCTCTGTGTTCCCTTGGAGACATCCCAGGCAAACTAATGATTTTCATTTCAGACTCTCATTTCACTCTGCACTTTTCATTGCTATGAGGGCTTTGTAGTGACACAAAATGCTTACCCAAGCAAAATAAAGCTAAAATCATCTAAGGTACTACCCTTGAAAATGTGCGTTATTCTTCTCAGTATTTTGCTGGTTTAATGAAATGTGACTGTGTAACATTTGGGTTTGTTTTTTTCATCCAAGTTCACATTACCATTAGCGACACAAAAGCGACATATTTTCAGGTCCAGAAGCAAAATATTCCTCTTTCTCTAGCTAATCAAAGTCAGTTCAATGTTCATTTTTGAGCCAAAATCTGCACTATGTAGTCCTGTAGAGCAAAATTTGTCATCTCTTTCATTACACATACCTGTCATTTGCATTTCACCTCAAAATGGGAATTAGAATAGAATTTCCAATTTTTGCTTCATTACCAAATGCTGATCTTGGTTTTCCTAATGCCTTTGAGACAAAGTTGTCTTTTACATTTTCACATTTCTACCAATCTTTTCCCATTCAAATCCTTCCATAAATTTTCTACCTGAATAGTTACTAGTGTTATTTTGCTTTTTTAACTTAAACATTTTAAAATGTTGTCTGTTATGCATTGAAATCAATGGACTCTGTTACATATTTCTGAGCTCTGAAACAATGTGTTTTCTTATGACTACAAGTTCATATCAGGAATAAATCTTTGATATACAAATTAGTTTGAATCATAGAATCATCAGGGTTGGAGGAGACCTCTAAGACCATCGAGTTCAACCATTAACCTGTCACTGCTGGAACCCCTAAACCCTAAACCAGATCCTCCAGTGCCAGAGCCAGACACTTCTTAAACACTTCCAGGGATGGTGACTGCACCACCTCCCTGGGCAATCTGTTCCAGTGCACCCTAACAGGGAAAACATTTCTCTTCACATCTAATCTGACTCTGCCCTGGCTCAGCTCAAGGCCATTCCCTCTATCCTCTCCCTGCAGCCCTGGCAGGACACACATCCCACACCTCTCTCCAACCCTGGCAGGGAGTTGTAGAGAGCCATGAGGTCACCTCTGAGCCTCTTCTCAAGGTTTAACAAACCCAACTCCCTCAGCCCTTCCTCATACGACATGTTCATAATAACATTGTCAAAGAAATAATCTAATTTGGAAAAAATAATCTGCTTCAAGCATAACGAGCCATCTTCTGAACCCTTAAACAGCCCTGCTAGCGTAGAGGTTAATGACTGTGAGTTCTTTAGGTGCATATTATTTCCAGGTTTGTTATTATATAGTAATAGCAACAATTCACAGACAAGCAATACCTGAGATAGTATTACAGTTGTTAGGCTAAATTGCTTCCAATCCTTGTCAAAGGCAATTCAACACATGCTCAACACAAAAATGGGTATCAGACACCAATATTGCTGTGAAAAGAGGTTCCATGTCCAGATGAATGACTTATGAACATGCTGTGGAAATTGTTTTAATGAGTGTTACCCCAGTGTAGACAAGCCATATTAAGCCATTAAACATTGCACAATAAATGTTTATGAAGATGACAGTAACAAAAGAAGAGGCCACAACTTCAGTGTCCAAGATATCTCTTCATAAGGATGTAAAATACCCAGAAAGAACAACTCCTTTATATAGCATGTGTGAATATTCCTTTCTATAAGAAATTTAACTATCCTATTTTTACTGTTGGTAACTTTGGAAACAAAATCTTGAAGTTGCCAAATAATAAAAGAAGAGCAATAAAGTGACCTTCTTACTAACTTCAGCATGGATAAGGCAGAAATGACCAGTGTTGAAGTGAAGACTGAACAAAGAGAGGAGACAGCAGCAAGTAAGCATTCTGAACAAATCAGCTATTAAAACCACTCCTGAAAATGCTGTTGGTTTTTTTTTCCCTCCGGCATAAAATCTCACTCCTGAAATATGCTGTCTTCTAGGTAGCACAATTTGTAAAACCCATACACAATAATTTGCTTGGCAGTCACAATTTAGTGATCCATTAAAGACTTATCTTTAGGCTCCAGTTCCCTGAATCCATCAATCAGAGCTAGAGCAATAAAAGCTTGCTGAGGGCAGAAGCTTTGGGGCTCATTTTCAGAACAGCTGAGCACCCTCAGCTGTCAAAGTCATAGCTCCAGGTACCCAGCACAACAAAAAGCCAAACCACTACCTGCAGTCTGTCTGTTGGTTTCCTTCACCTGCACTGCCACTGAGCAGAGAAAATCTGATGTTGTGCATTTCCCAGTAATTCAGCTCTCACAGTTCCACAAGTTATCTGCATGCTGCTTTGTTTGGGGCAGAATCAGTCGTTCAGCAGTGGTAAGCTAGTTTGCTTGGTCACAGGAAAGAACTTCCTAAAGCTAAAGTAGACAAGAAAAGAGCTCGAAGGAGATAATAAAATTGTGCCATCATGAAAAGGAGAGTTCAGGAGAAGCTGAACAGTCACTTTGTCTTGCTGCT
>NW_008675506.1:8240-11998 GCF_000695815.1 Acanthisitta chloris
AATGACTCATGAAGAAACTGTCTTTGCCAGCAGTGAAACTGTGGGGTTTTACTGCAGGGGCTGGATTTGCATTAGGGGAGTTACAAAGACAGTATTTGCATTTCAAACATGTCTTCCTCTTCCCCATAGATTTAGAACTGTTCATACCTAGGATTATGACTTAAACCAGTTTGAACATGCAAATCATTCCTGAAATTCAGTAAGAACTGCAGTTAAGAGTCTGAAAATGTCCAGATCTAGTTATTTTATTTGGACTACATGCACAGTTCCAGACTATCCCAGCTAGGAACTTTTCTAGCTGAATGCATTTTGCCAAGCCACCAGGTGCTACACTGAGTGTCTGCTCTGCTCAACCAGCAAACATCTCTGAACAATAAGCTGGGATGTGATTGCCAAGACTCCTGAGGTGCACATGAGATATTTTTCTCATTATAATATTTTTCTCATTATAATAGTATTTTTTTTTCAAGTTTCAGCTACTGAAATGAAAGTCTCAGTTTTCATTATACAGAAACCAGATTTCTAGCTCTTTCAGCTGCAAGGGAAAGTTTGAAAATGAGACTTCAGAATACCTGAACATTTTAGAAACCCCAAAATAAACATTATTGCTGCTTGGAGGTGCTTGATTTGGGTTTTTTTTTTTAAGCTTAAAAAAATATTTTGGGGAATCTGATTCACTGTTTGTTAATGCACAAGATTAGCAATGATAAGAAGAGCACAAAGAGTCACTCATACAGGTGAATGGGACTCCAGGAGAGATGCATAAGATATTTATAGAAGATATTTTGGTCTTTTCTCTGCAAGAATAGCTCTAAACTAGTCGATATAAATTGCCACTGGGGAGACAGCTGCTGTGACTTGCCTTTGCTATGTTTTATTTTCCTCTCAGAGCAGAAAATAAAGTGTGCATGGTAGGCCTGTATGAACTGCTCAGCTTGCATCATATATGTGAGCAGTACAGCCCTAGCTGGAGGCTAGCTGAAAGGCAGCTAGGGCATGGGGAGAGGGCTGAAAAGGGACATAAAGTCACAATTTATTACCAAGCAGCAGTACTATAAAGATAACAAACTCTAAGACAAGAAATGTTTTGGTCTCTTAGATACCAAATGCCAGGGTAACAAGTAGGGTGATATGGAAATTCTTGCGGATAAGAGGAAATGTGATTTAATTTGCAACATTAAGTCTAAGAAGAATTCTTATGATTGGAATGCTGAAATCACTGGGAGGAAAAAGGGTGAGCAGGTGGTATGGTGTGCCACATGAAAGAGAAAACATTTCTTGGGGAGTACAGGAGGACTGTTAGCAGCAGGATTCTTCACGTATTGCTGTATGGATCTACATGGTAATGAAGGTCAAGACAGTCTAACAACGGGGTGTGCTGCACACCACTGAAACAGCCTGGTGAAGGGGGTAAATCCATCCTCCATAAAGAGGAAAAATTAAAGATGTATACAGAGAAGCTTTGGTTGGGCAGGAGACCACAAGAGGACAGTGTCTAAAGGTATTAGGCCAACTGACACGTTGTCATGGTTTAACCCCAGGCAGCAGCCAAGAACCACACAGCCACTCTACCCCACCAGCAGGATGGGGGAGAGAATCAGAAGGGGAAAAGCTAGTAAAGCTCATGGGTTGAAATAAACACAGTTGAATAGAGAAAGCAAAAGCTGCACACACAAGCAAAGCAAAACAAGAAGTTAATTCACTGCTCCCCACAGACAGGAGGTGTTCAGCACCTCCAGGAGAGCAGGGACCATCATGCATAAGTTACTTGGGAAGACAAACACCATCACTCCAAACATCCTCCCCTTCCTCCTTCTTCCTCCCACTGCACACCCTGAGCATGATGTGCTATGGTGTGGAATATCCCTTGGGTCAGGTTGGGTCACCTGTCCCAGCTGTGTCTCCTCCCAACCTCCCATGCAGCCCCAACTCCCTTGCCAGGTGGCAGTGTGGGAAGCAGCAAAGGCCTTGGCTCTGGGTGAGCTCTGCTCAGCAGTGACACAAACATCTCTGCATTACCAACCCTGTGCTCTGCACAAATCCTAAACATAGCCCCATACTAGCCAAAAGTTAGCTCTGCCCCAGTCAAAACCAGCACACAGGTACACATGGCAATGGCCCAGCACAAACTCCACTGCAGAACTCACACAAGTTGGGTTTATTTGGGGTGAACTGGTGGCCTAAAGGGATGAATGAATCACATGGCTGTGATATTGGTATTGCCTATTGCTAGCTGAGAAACTGAATTAAGACTACTTAGGGTCCCAGTCTTTTCATTAGAATTTAGTCCAACTGAATCCTGAAATTATTACAGAAGAACTGTTTCAACAGTAATGGAGAGACAGTACATTAATTTTTTTGTGAAATAAATGCAGTTGCTTATTTTGTTTTATCTTAACTCACTGTGGCAAAATATATCTGCCCTTCTGGAACAGTCTTTAAAGAAGAACCACTTCAAAAAGTCTGTATTTTGTGATTGTGTCTTCATTAAATCTTCTCAGTATCACGTGGAGCATGTAGGTGGCATGCATGCCCCCCACGAAACATCTGAAAACAGAAATATAGAACCTCTATTTAAAGAATGCAGTTGCTTATAATGAAGTCAGAAAATAAAATAAAAAATATCACAAAAAAGAACCCCAAACCAATAACAACAACAACATACAAACCAAAATAGCAGAGGCAGAGTACAACACTCTGAGCATCAGATAACACCTAGGGATCTAGGGATGCTCCTGGGAGAAATATCTTCATGATGAGACATCTGACAAGTTTGTGACACATCCCCAAATCCCTACATGCTATTCAACCTGAGGTGAACAGGATTTGAATCACTCTATTGACCATATATGCTCCTTTCTGATACCACCAGGCAAGCCAGTAACTGGGGCATGGTTCTGTGTCATAAGACAAGGAGAACTTTTTCTAGTCCTGCCAAAGGATAAACTGAGTATGTGCTGCAGTAAAGAGGCTCTTTTACTAATCTAGAAAGCCCATGGCACACACATTGACATACAGTCATTAGTGGCCACATTTTGTTGGGGTTGGTCTCACACATCTCTGTCTTAGTTTATGCAGAGTTAAAAGCCTCATTCCTAAGCAGCATTTCCAAGGAGATAATTACATGAACTGGATTTTTTTCTGGGTATATATATATCTATAATAGGTGGGCATAGCATTCTTTTTTTTTTCCTTCTGCTATTCAGATTTCACTAGGAAATGACTATACAAACTGTGGAAGGCATAAACCAGCTAATCCTAAGCCATTTGGGGATTTATTTTGCCAATTTGTATTCTTAAGTACTTCCTCCAGGCAGAAATTTGAGAAGAATGCTCTGTGTTTGGTTTATTTTGTCATAAGTTAGAGATGACTTGGGTTTTGAAAACATTCACAGCTTGTTTTCATAATACCTTTTCCTTTAATGTGCCCAAACTGGAGTTGCCCCATAAAAAGCAAAAGTATGAAAGCTTAAAACCATCAGTAACAGGCAGAGACAGTGAAAATAAAATTATCTGCCAGTTGCAAGGTTCTGGGGGATGCTGGAGAATTCACACAGCCAGTCACAGTCATTAACTCCTTCCTCTGCCACGAGTGCATTTGATGAAGCTCCAAGAAGTATGTCAAGGTCACATTTACCCAATTCTAATGAAGCAAAGCAAAAATCACAATTTGTTAACCATCTACTGGGAATAAAAGTGTAAATTTTTTTTAACAGCTAAGTAATTAAAAAGGCAAATGTGTTCCATATTGAAAGAGT
>NW_008675506.1:12016-26630 GCF_000695815.1 Acanthisitta chloris
TTCATGACCATGTGACACTATTAATATGACCAAAAATTTTCTGGTCTCTTAAATGACTGTATTTCCCTTAGCAGAATGTTAATTTCAGGTTAGTCATTTTAATTGCACTAGTATCTTACTGCTTAAGAGTGTCATTTCATATATTTTTTAAGTTGCTCCTCTTAGAATTTCTTCTCCTCCTACTCAGGGTTCTGTTTATTTTAATTGGGAGTCACTTATGCCAGCTTGTGTACTGACTCCCCATGACTTTTCTGTTAAATAAGCAGCTCTTTTCAAACCCCCCATACTGTGGAAAGAGTCACCAAAAATAACAGAGAGAATTTAAAATCCAATCTCCCTTGAATAGAGAGTCTCTCTCTTCAATATGTGAAATGGCCTAATAATTTCATGGCCCCTGTAGGTTTTTGCTTGACTCTATCACCATTTCTCATGCTGATTAGCAATGTCTTTTGCAAGCAGTTCCACTGAAATTAGTGTAATCAGGGGCAAATAATCCATTTTACATAAAGACATTCGTTTTTCACAGAGGAAACATAACATGGCTACTTTATCTAGTGTGAAAATACAGTGTGAGACAATCTATGTATGTAGCTTTTCCTTTTCTATTAGTTTTGCCACAAAATTAGCAAACAGCTTTATATCTTTTCTATTAAAGGCAATGTTTGCATTATAATTCAATTTTTCCTTTGCCAAAAGTGTGTCTCCTTGGTAACCAAGAACTCACCAGAAATGTCAAAGACTGGCCTGCAAAGCAAACAAGTAGTTTACAATGATGTTTAAACCCAGGAGCACCTACCATCAGCAGCCACACAATGGTACCTAAGATTCACCTTTTTTCTGAGCATGGTGCACACTCACCATCAAAGAAAAGACAACTGTGGATCATCAGAATGCTGCTGGGCCTATGGTGGTGACTATCCCTGTTTCTACATGACTACAGATCACTGGAATTCTGCTTGGACCTGTGGTGGTGATTATTTCTTCTGCATAATTCCAAATCTTGCCTGCTTTCCCCCTTTTCTGTTTCTAACTTTCCTTCTCTTTCCCCCATGAGTAACCAATAATAAAATCTCAATCCCTAACAGTATTTTGACCTTGTCTGTGTCTTAATTCACACTGGGGGAATCAATTGAACCCTCCCTGGTCTTATTGGACTGGGACATCCCTTTTTCTCTTTACTTATTATTGTAAAATGAGGTACTTGGTACCCACCAGGTGTGTATGCACATATAGGAAACAGCAAATGTGGCAGCAATGCATCTTTCTAGCTGGTGAAATGTGACCTGCCCTTTTGTACTCTTAATATTTTGGCATCTCAGTTAACTGAGTATTGCCAGCCTTCCTTAACAGAACAGACACCCAGAGGGTTGGCACCCACTGCAACCACCTGTTTTCCCTGTTAGGGTGTTGAGGCACTGGAATATTGCCCAGGGAGGTGGTGGAGTCACCATCCCTGCAAATGTTTAAGAGGCATCTGGATCTGGCACTGGAGGATCTGGTTTAGGATGTGGTTTAGGGGTTCCAGCAGTGACAGGTTAATGGTTGGACTCAATGATCTTAGAAGCCTCCTCCAACCTTGAAGGTTCTATGATTCTATAAATTAACCCTGTATGTTTTACCAGGAGCAGAAATGACTGAGATGCTATGTATGATGTCTTTGTTACAGTTTCAATAGGACTCAAAAAGTGAGAATGCAATTAGATTCAAAATGCAGGAAAAAAAATCATTCTCTTCCACAAATAAGGTGACTTTTCACTGTGCTTAAAACCTCTTACACTCCCAAGAGTATCCATGTCAGGAGGATTTTATCCAGCAAAGAGGATTTTTTTCACTTTAGAGAAAAAGTGTATTTGCATTTGGAGTTATTTACAAGACAAAATACGTAAGAGCTGTTAAAAAAATGTAAGTTAAACTTTACAAAACAGCACTGATATTTTTTGATATATGATTCTAATTCATGAAAGAAACTGATGAATTCACAGATGTTGTTGGAACTTACCATGTGTTCAAACAGTCTCAGTTTAGCACATGAACTGAATAGCTCCATACTTCCAGATAATTGAGTCATTCTGATACCAGTAACTGAAATAGCTAATGACAACCACAATTTCCTATCTACCAAACATGGTTACAGACAGATATATGTTCCATAAGAATCAAAGGAAAGGTATAGGTGTTGCTTTTTCATCAGGATACATAACTAGTGTTTCCAGTTAAATCAGTGTCAGTGACTTGTCTTATTGTGGTATTTCTGGAAAAAGAAGAGTTATAAATGAAAATACAGGAAAGTATAAATGAAAAATATATATGGAAATATGAAGAAAGTATAAATGAAGATTTTTGCTGACACATTAGAGAATAGATAATAAAGAATGCATACTGATTTTAAAACTTAGAGGTGAAATCACTTCTCACAAATGGCTGTGTCTGCAAGTGCAGCTTTTGTTACAGTTCTGGGAGGTGACAATAATGGTAATATTTAGCTAACTGGAAAAGACAGAAAATAATCCCATAATCAGTTTACCATGATTAAATACCCATATAAGGAGTAAACAAATTCTCCTCTTTTAGAACAAGTTTAAATTGGCTACACTACAGGTCTCACAGCATCTGGAATTCTTCATTGATAGATGAAGCACTAAACACACCCATAAAACACATTCTTGTCATTAATTCAGATGCACTTAATGCATCTCAGCACTCTGTTTTTATCTGAAGGAACTGAACAGCAGAAACTTGCCACTCTAACATGTGAATGTTACACAGTCCCAAAGAGACTGGAATAGTACACAGAACTGCAGAACAAACTGCCCAACACATCACATCCTGACAACTTTTACATAGAATATGAGCAAAACCAGATTTGCTTTGCAACCTCATATGTGAAAAAACTACAATACCTCCAGTGCTAGTTGCCTGCCTCAGTAGAATAATCTGATATTATGGCAAGGACATGATTGTGAGGATTTTGTCTGTTTGTTTGGGTTTGGTTTTAACTGCTGTAAAAATGTGATTGAACCAGTAGGCAAAATATTGTATTAAATGATCATATCTGAAGGTTCCATGAAGTATTTCCAGGCTTAAAATTGCTCCTTCTTGCAATGGATGGGGAACTGATACAGAAATCCTTCACAGCCTTTGAATAACATGCAGTCTGAAGCTTTTGGAGGGACACAGCTTTATTTTCTAGCTGGTTTGTTGCAAGGCAAATCCTAGCATCTTAGAGAAGTGTCTTGGGTATTTTGTCAGCATAAAAGTACATACAGCTCTTGACTGTGTGCTTTTACAGGCCCCTGAGAAAGTGGTTAATGTTAGTCAAAGCTCTTGAGCATTAGGGGCTATTAGAGGCTGGTGAATACTGCAGAGGAGATATTAATCTCCTTGTGATCCAGCAACAAGATTTTCACACTGTCTGGCTTCTTACAGGGAGTTCTGCTGTAAGAAAGTGCATTATTAATAGGCAGAAACCCTACAAAGTGCCATAGCATCTGAAGGCTGAAGTGGGCTGGCATCACCCAGCCCTGACGACAGACAGGGAGAATTCCAACACCATATGCTTTCAGCAGCAAAACACCTACTTCTGAGGAAAAGTGCCCCATAAAATTAAAATTATCTTCCAGCAGAACTCATAGTTATTTGCAAATCTGCTTCTTTTAAACAAGCTCACAAGTAAGATTAATGAAGTGATGAAATTAACTCTACACCAAACCAGTCTTATCTCCTGACTCTTCCAGCAGGTTACTTCCATGACTACTTTGCAAACAGGATTCTACTCAAAACTGTTTATCATATTCCCCATAGCAAACATCAGTTCTCTCTTGCTGTAGCAGCATTGTTCTTTTTGTGACATATGGAAATAGCACAAAGCCAAACATCATTTTAAAAAACAACCATAAAATTATAGATTCATAGAATTTTAGGGTTGGAATGGACCTTATAGATCATCTAGTCCCAACCCCTGCCCTGGGCAGGGACATCTCCTCACTAGATCAGGTTGCTCAAGGCTCATCCAGGCAGGTCTTGAACACCACCAGGGTTGGGGCAGCCACAGCCTCCCTGGGCAACCTGTTCCAATGTCTCACCACCCTCACAGGAAAAAATTTTGCTCACATCCAACCTAAACTTTCCCTCCTTCAGTTTGAACCCATTGCCCCTTGTCCTGTCACTGCAGTTCCTAACACAGAGTCCCTCTCTGGCTCCTTGTAGCCCCTTCAGATATTGAAAAGTTGCTCTGAGGTCTCCACACAACCTTCTCTTCTCCAGGCTGAACAGCCCCAACTCCCTCAGCCTGTCCTCATAGGGGAGATGCTCCAGTGCTCTGAGTAACTTCATGGCCTCCTCTGGACTTGCTCCAGCGTCACTTAGTTGAAAGACTGAAAATATATCCTAAAAAATACCTTGGAAAAGTGATGTTTTCATGTTGTCTCATCAGGTTTTGCTATTAGCATTATCCCCACTCCAATTCCCAAATGTACACGCTGCAGACAGACTGAGATCCTCCACAGTGTCCAGAGGTGATGCTACAGGAGAGACACAACTCCCTTGTACAGTGCAGTCATGTGATCTTTTATCACTCCTCTAGTAATGAACAGTCAGTGGTAAATCAATTAAAAGTGTTAAAGCTATTGGCAGCCTAACAAGTAAATACTGACAATGTGGCAAATTGAGACCCTGTACCAAAGCAAGAAGGATGGTTTAAGGGAGGTGTAACCAAGGCCTGAAAACAACTGTGGAGATAGCCAAGGACAAAATCATTCTGTGAGTGCAGCCCACAGGGATCCTATTTCTCACTGTTGTTGGAAACCAAAAATAGAAGCACACCAAGAACATACTGCATTTCTCTAGCTGAGGAATGAACACTGCAAATGCAAACTTCTGAAATGTGACATGCCTTCATTGCTATACTTGTGTATATGTTTCTTGCTGTGTTTTCCATTGCAGGGAGGGTAGAACATCAATAACATAGATATATTTAAGTTTTTACACTGGGCTTGTATGAAAAGTTCACAGCATCTGAAAAAAAACCTTTAGCATTCAGGTTGTACTATCCAGGACATTTTGTTGCTTCCCAAAGTGGCCTAAACAGGACAATACAGACCCAGGGATAGACTGTTATTCCTTTTCTCTGACTGGCACAAAAGACTTGCAGTGGGAATGAAATTGTGTTGTGAATAACATGCCATCAGATAAATGACTGTGGCATACAATGGGCTCCATCCATCACCAGGAAAGAAGAGAAAGGCAATATTTAAAACAAACAGATTTCATGGCACTATCAGCCCATCAGGAAGGGATACAGCTCCAGAAAGTCTTCATTTTTATTTCGAAAACTCTGCCAAAGGGTTTCATCTCTCTTTTCCATTGCAGCAGACTCAGATGCCTGCAATGTGTTTCCCTTAAACCCAATGACTGAGCTTTGTTATCAGAGCTATATTCAGAAACAGTACTTCAGCCTAAAATTGAATGAAAATCTATTTTCACCTCTTCTATTGAGTACATTTGCTTCTCCACTAGGGTAAGACTATCAGAGGCACACACAGTTTAAACGTATTATTGATTTTTAGAAATTAAAGCCAGTTTCACATAGCTCTGGGCTTCAATGACTCATAGAATTCCATCAACAGTTAGTTCAGAAGTTTTTTTGTTCCTGGAAAACAGAGATAGGTTCATGTGAACTGACAGGTGGAAATGTATTCGGCGTGAAAACTTCTGAAGGAATTTTTGAAGTAGGACTCTTAGCAGAAAGAGGTTGATTTTAACTAAACCACAACCAGCTGATACAGAGCTGAATTTGTAGTGAAATGGGATCATCACATCAAGGAAGTCTGAGATTCAAACCTGCAGATGTTCATGCCAGATGCTTATCTGAACCTCTGGAGTCCTCAAAGCTGTGCTTTAAAAAAAATTTTAAAGTGTAGTTTTTCTTTTTTTTATAACACTTCCACCTCATAGTAATGCATAAAATTCCCAGACCACAATCTCCAGCTGAATTTGTAGTGAAATGGGATCATCACATCAAGGAAGTCTGAGATTCAAACCTGCAGATGTTCATGCCAGATGCTTATCTGAACCTCTGGAGTCCTCAAAGCTGTGCTTTAAAAAAAATTTTAAAGTGTAGTTTTTCTTTTTTTTATAACACTTCCACCTCATAGTAATGCATAAAATTCCCAGACCACAATCTCCAGCACTTTTTTATTTTAAAATGTTGTTTTTCTTTTTTTTATGACACTTCCACCTCATAGTAATACATAAAATTCCCAGACCACAATCTCCAGTTCAGCACTTTTTCATCTTGCTTGTTTCGGGATATGTAAAGATGCTAAGGTAGAAACCTGACTTAAAGATGAAAGAAAAAGAGCAACTTAGGGCGATAAAAACATATATTTCTTAAGAACAAATATTGAGAATTTTTTCATGGTATTTCTATCACATGATGACTCAATGCCTTTCTTTGGCAGATATTCCATTACATACAACTATCTAGAAGAAACAGTTTTCTCACCAAAAAAACCAAGAAGCAGATCCTGCTGGAACCCAAAAATGTGTATTAGTAAGCAAAATGCTATAAATGCTGCCACCAAAATAATGAAGTTATTACTCAGACATAGGCCACTGATTCTCACTGTCCCACCCTATACCAAGAAATTATCAGGCATTCTGAGAATGGTGAAATGCACAAAGAGCAAAGAACCCCCAAAATGTTTCCATCCAGAATTCTTTGTGAGAATTCCCCTCACCAACAGTTCACCCATCCAAGTCATGAGCAGCCATGGGCCCCTCGTGGGCCCCTCGAGGTGAGGCAGGACCTATTCCTGTTGGAAGGAGCAGAGTGCTATGTGTGTGCCTCACTTCATGTTGCTGAGCTGAAGGATGACTTTGGGAGTAGTCTGAATGTTTCATGAGAAGAGAATGTTACTGGAGTTCTTTCGTTGGCAAACTTGACATGATAAGAGCACATACCTTTTAGTTTAGGATTAGATATGGTTTGAAGATAAGATTGTTTACCTCTCAGATGGACTTTAATGATAGTTCATCTGAGAAGTGATGAGCTGCTTGTCATATTTCTATGCTTCATAGAATCATAGAATCATCAAGGTTGGAGGAGACCTCTAAGATCATGGAGTCCAACCATTGACCTGTCACTGCTGGAACCACTAAACCCTAAACCAGATCCTCCAGCACCAGATCCAGATGCCTCTTAAACACTTCCTGGAATGATGACTCCACCACCTCCCTGGGCACTGGAAAGTGTCTGAACACCCTAACAGGGAAAAAAAAATTTCCTAACATCTAATCTGAATCTCTTCCTCTCAATTTCTTGCTCTCAATTTCATGCTCCAATCCCAGGCCTCAAAATGACACCATTTAAAAACTTCAAAGGAAGCAATCACACTTTAGCACTCAAACAATCTGTGTAATGAATGGATCTCAGATCATCTGTAAGATGGCACTCAAGGGACAGCAGGTCCAGGTTAAACACACTGTTTTCAAAAGCTCTCTTTTTGGCTCATGTGAGTGATTTGCACACCAGTGGAAATCATTGCTTTCTCAGCAAGTGCATTCCTGTAAACTAGTATTAATGTCAACTTTAAACTCATAAAAGCAAGCAGACTAAAGGAGAAGTGACAGGCATTGATTTAATTTCTTGTCATGCATATATTTGCATAGTATTTACAGATTAATAAATGAGACATACCTTGTGTAAATCAATAGCTCCTCTGCCTGTATAGTGTAAACTTCATTATTCATGCTCTTATACTATGTTGAATGAAACATTAAAGATACAAGTAAAATGACTATGGATTGCTCTGAAGGACATAGGGAAGGTCATTGACTTGGAAAGGTAGAACAGGGATGTACATGATTTCACAGATTTCACAGATTTCACTCTCTGACCTTTTCTCCATTCTTTCATAATCTCTTACCTGTTTCCAATTCTGTCAAACACAGATGAGACCATCTCAAGGGGTCATTGGGAGGGGTGAAATGTTTATAAATGTCTGAGAAAATGAACATGACTTTACAGGCATAGATGCCTTCTACAGTGTCATTAGGTCACTCCCTAACCTGGCAGATCCACATAAAGTGATAGCTTCATTTCAAGGAAAGGAGGCTACATGATAGAGGACAGAAGTTGCTTCCCATCTCCCCCCAGAATTTTATCACCATACATTGATATGATTCATCTGTGATTACTGTAATAGATTAAGACAACATAATTTTAACCACATTTTACTCCCTTTACATAAACAAAATTCTCTGTGGAAGATGCTCCTTGTATGGGGAAACATCTACAAGTCCCTAAGTCCATTTCTGCAAAGCACATTGAGGGTTGGTAGGGTGAGGAGGCAGGAAGAAGGAAGAATTGTGTCTGTAAAACACAACAACAGCCTTTTCCCCAGGGGAACACTGCCAGCAGCAAGAAGTTTGGTCAATCTGAAGGTCTTGTTGGTATGACTGCTCCTGGCCAGCTGTGTGATGTAAAGGACACTAAGATTATCCCAGCACAGGATGTGCTGTGTCCCAATACACAGCACTTAGTTCCTAGCCTGCCTGACCAGGCAGAAAAAATAGAAGTTTAGGATGGAAATAAATTCTGTGACAAAAAATACAGGAGTTTTGTAGCTCACTCAGTCCACAGCCATTGTTCAAGCATCTGGTTCTCCTTCCTTTCCTCCAGACAAACTACAGAAAAAGAAGCATGGGGGAACACAGAGTTTCAGGTGTGGAAGAAGTTAGTTACACAAAACCCAGTTGCTGGTCAGTGCACTTGTGTAACTGAGCCCTGGATGTGATTGTTATTCCATCATCATTACTTTTGTGTTATCTTTATAACAGAGATGGACAGAGCCAAGATTAGGAGAAAATTGCCACCAATCTACAGACAAACCATTGAAGCTGTGCCCAGAACCCCAAATTCCACATCAACCAAGTTTGAACCAACATTGAGTCTGGAATCAATTTTGCTTTTCTATAACTGAACAAAACCAAAATTGACAGACAAATCCTTAGTGTCAAATTCCACTAAAGAAAAGGCAACCTGAAGACATCATAGAGCTTTTCAGGAACTTGCCTTTCATGTGAAATTGTGAGCTGGGAAAGAGGAGAAGGATGCTAGACTGTTCTGCTACTAGAGAGAATGCAGTGGAAGCTGTGAGCCCTCATTGTTCAAGCCAAGCACAGAAAGCTGATGCTATGAATTCATGAAGATAAAATGTGACCAGAAAAACTCTCACCATGACCTGCCTGATCCTATAAACCCTGGCACATTGCACCACCAGATCTAATCTTTTATAGTTGACAGCACTGTTGGTCCTTCATAATATGAAAGAAAAGAAATCCTCAAGGAAAAAAATAAATCTCACATAAAAGCAAGGTTTAACTTTTGTTTTACTTCTCAAACACCTTTTGCTCACCCTGACTGATCTTAGCCTGATCAAATGGAACACAAATCTCCACAGAAATAACACAGCTGTCTTTCTGGGCTCTCAGACACTTTGGAGGGGTGGAGAGGGCACTCAAAACTTTTAAGTGTTGTTTTCTGGTTCTCTCTCCCCTCCTTCTCAGAATCCAAAAAAAAGCCAAGCATAAAAATGGGGGTGAAGCCCTTCAAGCTAGGAAGAGAAAAGCTTCCAACTTCCTCAGCAAAATGAAGTTAAAAGAAGGTTAAAGATTACCAGTGGCAACAGAAGCAGGAAAATTCAAACACAGTGCTTTCCAAAATGGCTTAAATATAAACCTGCTAGCATGCCCAGTCTTAATATTCTGTCCTTAAAGAGGATTCTGAGGACATGAGAGGCAGAATAAATGCAATAAGAGAGTTCAAGGGTCTTCTGCCATCATTTATCCAGGAGATAAACACGGATGAAAAATGAAAGGAGCAAGAGATGGGCTGGCAGTCCTAAGCATTACAGGTATGCTAAGGCAGGAGGATGAGCAAGGAGTGAGGAAACAGGATGGCAAGATTTTGCCCATTGGATCTCATGGCATTTGTCACACAGAGCAAAGGAAAATGCCAAAAGCAAATGGAAAATCTCTCCTTTGGGGGAAATAGTAGACTGAGCATTGACAAAAACCTAATAAAGGAACTTGAAGACATATTGCTAGGAAACAAGGGGCTGAGAGGACAACAGTACAGCATGGCAGGTGCCAAACCAAAAGCAAAGTCAGAACCTAGGCACCTGAAGGAATAAATAACTATCTTTAAAAATAAATCACTACATCCTACACACATGCACAGCCACTCTTGCAGGAACCCCTCAGTCCTAAAATAAAACACAGTTGCAAAGGAGAAGTAATTAGTTAGGTACACAGCCTGACTGATCTTATTCCAGGTAAGGCATCATAAGTCTCTCAGAGGGGAAAAAAAAAAACCCCAAACATTATTTTTTTGTCTCATGATCCTAATGGCTATTTTTGTTATTGTTCTTCAGCAACAACAACAAAAACACTGGAAAACTGTACTGAACAGCAAACTAAAACATGCCTGCAGCAAGAGACATCTTTTTCAACTTCCATCTCACTAGTGCCTGTCTATATGAATAATGTCACCATGTCACTGCTTTTCCTGCATTCTATTACAGAATATTCTTCCCCTAGTTTTATTATGCTATTCTATTTCAACTTGATGAATTATCTATATTACATTTTTTGAGAAATATTCCCTCTAGGGATGGACCTACTTAGTTTAGAAAGTTTTCAGCAGAAAGAGGAAAAGAAAAGGGGAAGAGAAATAGAAATTTCCACATCTCCACTTTTTCTAAGCTACCCCTGGGAGTAGGACATAATTATCCACATTCTGCCAGCCAACTCTTAGCCAAAGTAATATATTTAGGGTGATGAAAATCAGTGGTACTAGGAAGGTTCAAGCAAGTCCAGACAGAAGGAAAAAGGAGTCTGTTAGCAGAAAGCAAGAATGGAAAACTGAAATCACAAGATGGGGGCCCAGTTAAATAGTTTCATTGGCACTGAGTTTGTTTTTCTACTCCTTTCTCCATTGTTCCAAAACCAATACACTTACTCATTCAACCAAAGATAACAGGCTCAACAGCCTTGTCTTTGAAAGAGGCACAAAACAAGAAAATAGCTATCCCCACAGCAAATGTTAGCAGGAGAATAGGTGGGTATGCTCCAGATTATACAGCAAAACAGATTTCATGTCTGATAGAGACCAATTTAAGGTTGATATCTGTGACTCTATGGATATAGTTTTCACTTTGTCCTCCTCTCCAACATGAGAAATAGAAGGAAATAAAACATGCTAAGTCACCTTATCTTTATAAGTATAATTATGAATGGATTTTGTTACATTTCTGCATTCCAGCAGACTTTAATGAGTGTTGCTAAGAAGACATCTTCTCCCTCCTGCAGTGTTAAGGACTGATGACTCCACAGGCCAGGCATGCATGGTTTGGCTTGTTTGCTACACTTACAGCAGTCTATACTTTCATATAAATATATTAACCTATTTTCCTGGTGTCAGCCTTGAATAAAAATTCAATGCTGAACATGTAAACTTCTGTTCCATTGGATTACTGCAGATATGCTTTATGCTCAGAGATCTGTTTTGTGACCATAGTAATTTTGGACGAGGAGACCCTATAGACATTTTTACATAAAAACAAAAAGAAAATCCAAGTCATTTTGGGAAAATAAGTTCCACCAGCTAAGCTGAGTTTCAAATAATTCTGTAGCTAACAATATATGTTCTGCTAATGTGGAAATCTTTATAGAACTAAACAGTCCTTGAGGAAATAAATGTAAGTCAGCCTTGCCATGTAGGATGATTACAGTACAAAACCTCCTACTTGCCCTTTCTGTACACTTGTTTGTTTTAATTCTGTTGACCACTAATTGGTTTTTAATAATTGTTGACACTTTAAATTCAAAAGTGCTTATTTGTTCTGAATAGAAAATGTATTATCGTGCATTCAGTTAGAATCAAATCATAGAATGATAGAATCAACCAGGTTGGAAGAGATCTCAAAGATCATCAAGTCCAACCCCACCATGGTCACTAGACCATGGCACTAAGTGCCACATCCAGTCTCAGCTTGAAAACCTCCAGGGATGGTGAATCCACCACATAATTTTGTCTCATAATTTGTTTAAGGACCTTTCTCTCATATGAAAATTTCATGGCTCTGAGTTCAATGTGGACCTGGTACTCTCATGGGTGTGTTTCTGCAGTGGTTCTAAGTTCTTGTTGCCCAGTTGTTACTTGGCTGCAATAAGACTAAGACAAACACCACTTCTCCAGTGGCTTTTCCTTAAGAAAGTGGAGAGCATAAACGTTCACTATTGCCTCACTGAGAAAAGTTGCTTGTGAGTACCTAAACCATGTATATTGCTTCATTGAAATTGTAGATGCAGATCAATTGTATAACATTATGATGGACCCCACAGAGGTCTAGAGTGGAGAAAAACAGTCCCTCAAGGCTTTCTCTCTAGGAAGCATGTCCTCAGTTTTCATTCCCAGTACATTACCTGGCAGTGTCCAAAGCCAGGTTGGATGAAGCATTGGGCAACCTGGTCTGGTGGGAGGTGTCCGCCCAGGGCAGGGGGTTGGGACTAGATGATCTGTAAGGTTCATTTCAACCCCTAAAATTCCAAGATTCTATGACTGCATTTCAATATGGTACCACAGAAAGATGCTCATCAGCAATTTGACCCTTGTCTGGCAGGGCTCCATAACTCTGATACTTTCTCATGAACAGAAAAAAAAGAAAAAGATTTTAGAAGTTGATTTACTAAAAGTGTCTCTTGATCTATGCTACTGAGCAACACTCATGACCTTGAAAATCCATTTGCATTTAAGAAGAGGACTTTACTGTTTGACTCAGAGATATCTTTGATGTAATCCTATTCATTTCACACTTTAGCACAACACCCCCCCAAAAAATAAATCCTCTTTCACTGAACACTGGAAAAATTAACTGTGAACTGGCTGTTTCCTTAGCGACACCCTGATGTTTACCCTGTGAGTTCATTGTCTACAAATCTCTACTTCATTTCTTTCAAAGACATATTTTGAACTCCTTTTTCTGGTCTTTAACTATGACAGCTATACACAGGACATCAAGGCACAGGAGTCCTTTATCCTGCAGGAGAGCTCTGCTTGGAGCTCACCATGCAATTGGATAAACTAGGCAGTAATCTACATTATGTACAGATGTCTCATTGCAAAAAGCAGCTGAGTCTGCTTCATTGAATTCAACAGGGGTCCTTATTGTGTTCCTTACTTTAATAAGATGTCTGAATCAAAAACCTATTTGAATGTGGCCATTAGCACCTTCCAGCTTAAAACAGTATGAAACACCATCTTTATGGAGCAGCCACTGGAGGATGTCCCACTGGTTTTGCACCATATTGCTTAATCCTTGTTTAAAAGTGTATTCTATTGAACCATCATTTCTGCTGTTACCATGAACAGCAGCTTCAGACAGACTTTTCCAATACACAGAAAAAAACTCCCAACCAAACATGAGAAAACTGTGGGGATCAGGGGAAAGTTTTGGGGTAAAATCTGAGTCAATCTACTCAATTTCACATCTCTTTCATGAAAATGTAACGATTACTAGTTTCTTTGCATAGCTAGGAAGGAGGTTATATATCTTGGAAAAGGTTCATACATCAGCATCAGAATCCATTATCACCTTTCCATGAATTTTCACACACATTTTCTTGGGATGACAAATCATTACACCATTTAATGTGCTTACTCTTTGTTGCATTAAAAGGATTATCGTATTCTTAGTGGAGAGTTTCATTACATATGGTCTTGACACTTCTAGTCTAAGTGCCCTTATGCTTCACAAAGAGGAAAAAGAAAGTCTGGATGTGCCTTGTAACTTGGTTCTTTTGTTTTCCAGCTTGATGTCTTGGTACAGATAAGAAATCAAATTTTAGTTTAGCAGGAGAATGAGTCTTAGGCAGAAGGCTACTCACTTGAGTACTGACAGTCTTTACATTTCCACTATTCCCCTGAAAGGAAGGACATATCATCTTGCAATTATTTGGAAAGAATCCTAAAGCATTGCTAGACACAGAGTCATGCTTTAATTACAAGTAGCCAAAAGGAAAAACAGTGGTGGTGGAGTAGCCTAGAGGTAGAGCTTTGCATTTGGCTTGGTTGTGAGGCTACTCACTTGAGTACTGACAGTCTTTACATTTCCACTATTCCCCTGAAAGGAAGGACATATCATCTTGCAATTATTTGGAAAGAATCCTAAAGCATTGCTAGACACAGAGTCATGCTTTAATTACAAGTAGCCAAAAGGAAAAACAGTGGTGGTGGAGTAGCCTAGAGGTAGAGCTTTGCATTTGGCTTGGTTGTGAGGCACTCAAATTAATTGGTAGCTGTAGGCTTACCCAAGGAGGTTCTTTATCCTCTGAGGCCAACTTTGCTCTCTTAGAATTGGTAGGGGGATTCAGACTGGAGCTTTAAAGATTGAAAGTAAAGGAGGAGGATGCAGCCCATACTTTGTGGAGGCTCCACAGCTTTGAAATTCATATTTTCCTCATTGCTTGAAATATCCCACTTCCAGAATACATTCCACAATCCTATTTTTTTCCAGAACTTTGTACATAGTAGAATGGAGGAGGCTAAAAATGT
>NW_008675507.1:0-3246 GCF_000695815.1 Acanthisitta chloris
TTAAATTCTATGATTCTATGATTTCTGGTTATTCTGAAGGTTTTTATTCTTTCCCAGTAAAATGTTATTAAAAGAGTATCCAAAGTTCAGGGCTGTTGGGTTTTTCTAACAGACCTGCAGCCTTAAGCCATTATTCAGGTAAGTGTTCAGAGAGGTCCATTCCAATGAGGGATGACATTTAGCAAACTCTTGCAGGACAAAAAATTAAAACTCCAGTTCTCTAAGTCACCTCATGCTGGCAGTTTCCCCCATGCCTGCTCTGTCTTCAAGAATGGACACAGGATTCCATTCAGGCACTGACATTTTGGGTAAATAGGCAATTTTTGAAATGCCATAGCATAGTGGCTGTGCTTTGAGGTATGTTCATGTGAATGAGGTAAAGAATGGCAAGGCTGAGGGTGCACATAAGCCAATGAGAGACAGTAACTGTCTAACTTGAGCCCTGTTCATCTGGGGAAAAGGTCCTTACACTTTTGCTCTTTTCAGTTAAATTGCTTTGCCATTATCTGTATCTCTGATTTTCTTGCAGACATTCCCTGGGAACAGAGAAAGGAATGGACACATTAGAGGGATCAAACAGCTGTGAGTACATAATCTATTGTGCAGTTAGACTCAAATTATTGTGGGTTTGATCCTGGGGCATGCCCAGAATCCACAACCCTTACTAAAGTCAGAATGAAGAGCCCTCAGCATCTCACACATACAGGCTATGGCAAAATAAGGACTCAGCCAGGCTGTTGCTAACACTGACAGAATTTTTAGACTTAAATCCATAAAAGATTTAACCTCCTAAACCCTCAATTCCCAAAGCACTTTGCCAGATGTGTATCCCAACAGATATTTATATGAATCCACATGTCTACATGTCCACCACTGCACACACATCTAGCACTGAACTCTTTGGCACTTTCTACAGCATCTTGACTTTGGAGCAAAGTTTTTCCTTAATATGACCTCATCAGGCAAATAGCTGTTTTCACAAATGTGGGCTCTACATAATAGGGATAAGACTTGGTATAAGAAAGCTGGAATGCAGTTGATTGGGAAGAAGCTACAAAATTTGTGATTAAATTGTTAAGTAATTTGAGCAACATTCAGATGCAGTTCTGGTCCATTTCTACAGGTGGTGAAGGGTCTGCTACCTTTTTAAAGTTTTTGATGCCTTCACTGGAATGTCAATAATGATTACAAGACAAAAACTTTCAGAGTCTTGAGGTTGGATAAAGCCTTGAGCAACCTGGTCTAGTGGGAAGTGTCTCTGCCCATGGCAGGGTGTTGGGACCAAATGATCTTCAAGGTCCATTCCAACCCCTTAATGTTCTGTGATTCTATGATTCTATAATACAATGTCTGTGATACTAACATAATTGGTTATTCTAGATATAAGTACGTTGTTTTCTTCTGCATTTTTCTGGTCTTCAGTTTAAAATTAATAGACCAGTGTATTATGCTGCCTATTTCACCAAAAGGTGTCTGATAACCAGCATGGTAAGTGAATTATTACACAGCTTGAAGGAAACAAGGACAGATCCCAGTAACAGCAAAAAGAGGTTTTCAGGGATGGTGAGAAAACCAAACACTTTGAGGATAAAAGCTCTAGTCCTGGGTGTACATACATATATGGTAGACCTTACTTTTCATTTTCAGAGTTGCCAACAAGCAAACTGCTCTAAACATGAGGTAGAACAGTGTGTAGGAGGATTAATGTTTCATCCAGCCTTGCAAAAATGCTGACAGAAGTCAGAGATGTGACTGACATTAGGGGGACTCTATGTGTAAGGTGTAAAGGCATGATTTACCAGCAGATGGGCAACTAAACAGTGTTGAGCCTTGAAGGCAACTCTGTCTTCAAGTACTAAAACAGAATTTGTCCTACCTTGATTTATGCGAACTAGTGAAGTATGATATGTGGTCAGTGTGCATCTTATCTGAAGATGAAAGGAATCTTTCCTGCCAGAAGGAATCTCTCCTGCCTATTTCCAAACCAAGATACCTTTCCTGGAGATTTTCTTGTTTCTTCCTCTTTCTTCCTTCCATCAGTGAGTGTTATGTGAGGTGGTGGTTGTACATAATTATTCCCCCTCCTTCACTTCCTTGTGGGCCATCCAATTTTCACTGTTTTGACTGGATTTTGTAGTTGGCAGAAGAAGCAAACTAATACTTAACAATTTTTGCAAGATAATGTCAGTAAAATTACTATTGTTCCCAACTGCACCTGTCATGCTCTTTTTTTATGATTCTTTTCACACTTATAAGTTCACCTATCCCACATTTTGATGCTCTCTTCCTCTTCTTTGCTGCACAGCCCTTGCCCAAGCTCCCACATCCTAAACTCTCTTCTGGTTTCATTCCTAGATGTGTCTGTCTCTCTCTCTCTCTCTCTTTCTTTCTCCCCTCCTGCTTTTTCCAATTTCCTTACCCCCTTAAATTCTCTTTTCACAGCCTTTGTCTGGCTATGTCTGCTACAGTATGAGGAGGAAACTGATGCTCCACCTATTGCACTTCAGGCTCTCAGACACTCAAGCATAGACTCTCCAGGGTCACCACAGTTTACTGGGAACAGAGAGAGACATTCCACCAGCACAGCACATCAATATTTACTGATACAGAAAACTACTCTGTGGGAGTGGATGCCAGGGAGCTGTTCTTCCAGTGGTTGGCTACTAATAATGAATGATGATCACTTTTAGTTGTAGAGTGAAAGATGTTTTGGTGGATATATTCTCATTTGCCACCCTGTTTCTCATCGTGCCAACTCCACAGAGTCATGGTGATGATTGGTGTAATAAACCAAAAACTAGGCTATTTAAACTTGAAGATCAATCTCCTGCCACCATCATTACAGAAAAATATGCCGTGTTAAGTTCTTTGCAGATTGATTTGTTTCTAAACATGTCAATTTACTTCATTAGGTTTTAAGATGGCATTGATTTGAGCAAGCTAACAGATACAGAGCCCAGAAAGCCAATTGAATCCTGGGCTGCATCAAAAGGAGTGTGGCTAGGAGGTCAAAAGAGGCCATTTTTCCCCTTCTACTCTGCTCTCCTGAGACCCACCTGGAATACTGCACACAGTTCTGGTGTCCTCAACATAAGAAGGACATGGAACTGTTGGAGCAAGTCCAGAGGAGGTCATGAAGTTGCTAAGAGGACTGGAGCATCTCCCCTGTGAGGACAGGCTGAGGGAGTTGGGGCTGTTCAGCCTGGAGAAGAGAAGGTTGTGTGGAGACCTCAGAGCAACTTTTCA
>NW_008675507.1:3467-24130 GCF_000695815.1 Acanthisitta chloris
AGCAACCTGATCTAGTGAAGAGGTTGGAACTAGATGGTCTGTAAGGTCCATTCCAACCCTTAAATTTTATGATTCTATGATTCTATAATATTAGTGAAGATGTAATTATCATGCATTTCCCCCTTTATCTAGATTGACTTAAGATACTTTGGTGTCAGTGGGTTTTGTCAGTTGATAACCAAATATTGCGTTAAGGAGGATGCCCTCTTATGACATTTATCCCATCCTATTTAAACAGAGATTGTTTTTCTAAATGCAATTCATTTCATAGCAGCTGCATTGTTACTGCTGAATATGGAGTTATACCCAAAGTAGGACATTTCCTGGTTGAATTTGCAAAACTGTGACAACAGTTTCCCCAAATCTCTTAATTAGATGCTATCTGTGAAACATTTATAAATGCAATTTCCTTCTAACAATATATTCTCTTTTTCCATCCCTACCTCTGACTTAATTTTGTGTTTCACTTAGCTTGGGTATACAAAGAGTAAGGTCTTTGCCATCACTTGAAATGAAACAGATTGATTTATTCCTCACTGTTGTAATTATGTCACAGTAATCACTTTGCCCCACTGGCGACCTCCACCTTGGTTCTCAGGATGGAGTTGTAATTTGGTTTCTTTGCCAACTGAGATCCTCGTTCATCTTATGAGTTGACTCTAAGCACTGTCTGCAGGGGGATTCTTGTATTGCTTTTGTCTGCAGGCTGGACTGGAGCAGCAATTGTATGTAATATTCACCTAGGGCACTATGAAGGATGAAAATAAGACTTCACACAAATGGGAAGACAAGCCTTCCTAAAATTCCCACTTTCACAGCAAAATATCATGTCATTTCCAATGAGGGGAGTAGTTATGGAATGACAGCAAAATTTATCAGGAGTATGAGGAATAGAAAATTAACGAGTGCAATTAATTGTGGATAATAGACTGGCTGGAAAATGGATTTAAATTTGTTAAAGGTTTGACACTGACACAGAGTTTATACACATACCTCTTAAGTGAAAGTCCATGAAAACCTTCTCTTTCCCCCAGTTAGCCAGCTGGCAAAAAGAAGAAATACTTCAGTGTATGGCCCTTTCCATAACTGAGGATTCTGTTTGCCATTAGGTATGCAAACAGTCTTTATTTTTAGCAATCAAGCTTGAGCTACCTATTTTCCCTTTTTATCTTTTCTGTAATGTTTACATTTCTTCCCCAACTACCTCGGTTTGAAATGTTTTCAACAGTCACTTGCAGTATCATTTCCACAGCATGTATTATTTATTTAGATGTCACTAATAGCACAATATTTCAACTGTCAAGAAACCTGATGTCTAGACTTTCTCCCACTTGCTTTGGTTTGAATGACAAATTAGTTGCACCTTCTGGGTATATTTCTTAATGCTAAATAGTAACTGTCTCCCTAGGTTTGCAGACCTAACACAGAGGAAGAGTGAAGTTTTGCTGGAGAAACAACCTCTTTCTAATAGTTGTACAAAGCATGTCATGTAGACATTTTCTCAGGTCCTCAATTCAAGCTTTTATTTTAATTTGTTTTGCAAAGTAACAGGAGTAAATTAATTACTCCTCAAAAGTACATTTTGAAAGTCTCAGACTTGACTGGGAAACACATATCCATTTCTGCATGTCCTTCAGAGCAATGACCATCAACAGCTCTTGGCCAGTGAGGAGCCCAGTGCAGTAAAAATTAAAGGTCCCACAAACATCTGTAGTGTCAAGTCTTAGCTGAAGCTGTAAATTAATTGATCAAATCAAAATACTGAAATGGCAGTTCAACTTTCAGGATAGACTTTTGTAGGTCAAATCCTTCTCTTGCAGTCTACCATTGTTGAGAAGACCTTAACTTTTTTTAGCAAACAAAGCAATCACATAGTTAGAGTCATAGAATCACCAAAATTGGAGGAGACCTGTAAGATCATCAAGTCGAATCACCAAGATTGGAGGAGACCTGTAAGATCATCGAGTCCAACCACTAACCTGTCACTGCTGGAACCCCTAAACCCTAAACCAGATCCTCCAGTGTCAGATCCAGATGCCTCTTCAACACCTCCAGGGATGGTGACTCCACCACCTCCCTGGGCAATATCCCAGTGCCTCAACACCCTCACAGGGAAAACATTTCTCCTCACATCCAATCTGACTCTGCCCTGGCTCAGCTCAAGGCCATTCCCTCTAGTCCTCTCCCTGCAGCCATGGCAGGACACACATCCCCCACCTCTCTCCAGCCCTGTTCAAGTTACTTATGCAAGTAGTATCTCTTTTCTGCATCTTATAACCTCTGTCTTTTCATTTTAATTCTGAAAACATAAGCAGAATGAGGCTTTCACTGGCAACATATCTTCTGCCAATCATCAGCCATGGACCACTGTATTCTGGCTTCCCATTCCAAATTAAGTACACACAAGTACCCTGGAGGAAGAACAATATAGTCTGGAATTAGAGTTCTTTCTTCAACTACATTTCAAAATATCCCAATATAACTCTTAGAAAAATTGTTATAGGACAGTCTGCAAACACACGCCACTATTCCTTATGGGTTTCAAAGTAGTTGACTTCTCAAGGGTGTAGGATAAGTGTCCTTTGTTGTCTTGGGATCTAAAGGAACTCATCTAATCAAGAGGTCATGAAAACCTCCAAACTGATCAAACCAGAGAATCCACTCTCCAGTGGCTCTTAATTTATTGTACAGTACATGAATCCTAGACAACAAAAGTCCTGTTATGAATGACACAGTTGTAAGTGTTCAATAATTCTCCTGGGAACTTTACTTAAGCTTCTCTAGGTATAAACTCTATATTCCAGGATGATTTTCTTGCTGTGAAAATGCCAGAAAACTCCAATGCAAAACTTATCTGCTGACACACTGAAAGACCAGAAAATTATTGCACTGTACCATAGCTCATCCTAATTAAATTGACTCAGATTTTTAAAGTTCTCTTGACAGATTGTGCCAGCCCTTGTTCCTTGTCATCAGTTAAGTTTAGCTACTCAATAAATGTATCTTCCTTCATAAGAAATAACACCAACAGTTTGTTACTTTGCTTGAAATGGCAATTTTCTCACTCAAAATTTCCATTTAAGGTGGAAGGATAAATTATAGCTACATTGGCAAATATGACATTTGTTGGCTAATGGTTGGACTCAATGTTCTTACAGGTCTCCTCCAACCTTTATTATCCTGTGATTCTAAGTGCTTCTTCTTGCTTGTTTTACACATGACCTGAGTCAATGTTTAAAAGAAGAAATATGCAAGAAATAAGAGAAAACATGGTTAAAAAGTGGTGCTGGACAGTGGATAAACTCTGAAGACATGCACTTCATTGTGGCAGCTGCATTGCTGTACATTTAAACAGAAAAAAAATCCCTATATCTTCTTCTGAAAATATCATAGAATCATAGAATCAACAAGGTTGGAAAAGACCTCAAGGATCATTGAGTCCACCCCTACCATGGTTACCAGACCATGGCCCTAAGTGCCACATCCCGTCTCAGCTTGAAAACCTCCAGGGACAGTGAATCCACCACCTCCCTGAGCAGCACATTCCAATGCCTGAGCACTCTCTCCAGAAAAAATCTCTTCCTAAGATCCAACCTAACCCTCCCCTGGCAGAGCTTGAGTCTGTGCCCTCTTGTCCTGCTGCTGGTTGCCTGGGAGAAGAGACCAACCCCCACCTGACTCCAACCTCCTGTCAGGGAGTTGTAGGGGGAATATATGGTGATATAAACAGTGATTCTTGGAGATTTACAATGCCACCTTTGAGAATTTGCATCAATGAAATAAATTAGATATTGTACAGAAATGCTAAGAACACTTTCCCAGGAGAAAGTGCATTGCAGCTGAAATGCGTCAGTCTTTTGTGTCCAGCAATAATATGGAACAGTAGGTAAGATGTGTTTCTCACCATAAAGCTTCACTCACATATGTTGAGTTAAATACTGGGCAATCTCTTTGGTTAGCAGCTGTGGGTTCATATCACAATCATTTACTGTTCAAATAACATCACTGTCAACATTAGATTGCTGAGCAATCACCAACCATATGAAGTTCAACAAAGGCAACCGTCTGATTCTGCACCTGGGACAGGTAACCCTGGCTGTACCTACAGACTGGGGCATGAGATGCAGGAAATTAGTGCTGGAAAGGGCCCTGGGGGTCCTTGTCCATGGCAAGTTGAATATGAGCCAACAGTGAGCCCTGACAGCCAGGAGGGACATCCTGTCCTGGGGCATCAGGCAAGGCATGGCCAGAGGGAGAGGGAGGGGATTGTCCTGCTCTGCTCTGTGCTGGGGCAGCCTCACCTGGAACATTGTGTGCAGTTTTGGGTGCCACAATGGGAGAAAGATACTGAGTATTTGGAGAGTGTCCAAAGGAGGCGACAAAGGTGGTGAAGAGCCTTGAGGGGAAGCCACATAAGGAGTGGCTGAGGCACTTGATCTGTTCAGCCTGGAGAAGAGGAGACTGAGGACAGAGCTCATGGCTGGATACAACTTCCTCAGGGAAGGCAGTGCAAGGGCAGCACTGACCTCTTCTCTCTGGGCCCAGGGACAGGACCCAGGGAATGGGCTGAAGTTGTGTCAGGGGAGGGTTAGGCTGGAGATTAGCAAATGGTTCTTCCCCCAGAGGTGTTTGGGCACTGAACAGCTCCCAGGGCAGTGGGCACAGCCCCAAGGCTGACAGAGCTCCAGAGGTGTTTGGCCAATGCTCTCAGGCACAGGGTGTGATTGTCAGGGATGTCCTGTGCAGGGCCAGGAGTTGGACTAGATGATCCTCAAGGGTCCCTTCCAACTCTGAATATTCTGTGAATCTGTGAAAAACATGGTATCTTTTTTTTGTGCTTAATATAATTCTTATATGAATTCATTCTTATTTTGGCATTGGTTTGAAACAAGCCAGAGACACTGTTGGTAGCATAGTCACCTAAAATAAATGATCATACCCTGTAAATGCAGGGAGGTTCTGTGTATTGTCCAAGTCACAGATATCAAATCAAATAAGTTGCTGCAGCAGTCTTGAAAAGGTTCTATGGATGTTCTGCAAATTGTCCTTGGGTGACTAGAATATGCCCATCCTATCAGCCACTGCATAGCCAATCCAGTTTGGTCACTTGGGACCTGTGATTTGAGTTGCAAGGAGATACGGGAATTGACATTAGTTCTTTCTTTAAGACATAGATTTATTTCATGCATTTCTCCAAGACAGTTATTCTCTTTCAGTAGCCTTTTTTCCCAAAGGTTTTGACTGCTTCAAAAACGTCTTTTCATCCCATTTTCTCATAGCTCTTATTACTGAAGGAAATATGACAGACTAGCTTTGCTGTCAAGGTTTGTATTGATGCTTTCCATACACTTTTCCTCCAAAAGACTTCTGAAGTTGCCTTGCAATCCAATAAATGTAACCCCTTCTTACTGATTAAAGCTTGAAAGAAAAAATGCTTAATATAATGTCTGAATTCTTGCTGTTCTTAAGACACCTAATTAAGAAAATATAAAGTTCACTTTTTTAAGCCCTAATTTCGAAGTTACGATGAATGGAATAATTGCTGCCAATCCCAAACTGTTGGGCCATGAAATTGGAGCTGTGTTTTGCTTACTGTTATGTATCTCTATGCTACTTGTAAATTTGGAATCTTTAAGCTCACAAAAGGAGCTGTGTTTTGCTTACTGTTACGTATCTCTATGCTACTCGTAAATTTGGAATCTTTAAGCTCACAAAGAATCTTTCCAGGTTGTGCTGAAAAAGCACAGTCATTCTTGTGGCACTAATTTTGGGTTAAACATGAAAAACATATTCTGTTGCAACATATTCTGTACCTGGTTTTGGGTTAAACATGAAGAACGTATTCTGTTGCAACATATTCTGTACCTGATAGGATACAGTGGTGGCTTCAAAAGCTTGTGTCCTTCTTTTCCTATCATGAGAATATCTGAATACTGCATCCTTCAGCTCAGGAGGGACATTGAGGTGCTGGAGCAGGTCCAGAGAAGAGCAATGAGGCTGGTGAAGGGACTGAGCACACGTGCCATGAGGAGAGGCTGGGGGAGCTGGGGGTGTTCAGCCTGGAGAAGAGGAGGCTCAGGGGAGCCCTTCTCACCCTCTGCAACTCCCTGACAGGAGGTTGGAGTCAGGTGGGGGTTGGTCTCTTCTCCCAGGCAACCAGCAGCAGGACAAGAGGGCACAGACTCAAGCTCTGCCAGGGGAGGGTTAGGTTGGATATCAGGAAGAGATTTTTTGTGGAGAGAGTGCTCAGGCATTGGAATGTGCTGCCCAGGGAGGTGGTGGATTCCCCATCCCTGGAGGTTTTCAAGCTGAGACTGGATGTGGCACTTAGTGCCATGGTCTAGTAACCATGGTAGGGTTGGACTTTATGATCTTGGAGGTCTTTTCCAACTCAGTTGATTTTGTGATTCTATGATTTCTTTCTGCTACCTCATGCCAATTCCCACCATATATTTAAAAACAGTTTCTGATGTCATTGCAGGAATAAAGTCTAAATCAAACTGTAGATTAATTCCTAAGAAAGAAGAGGCCCTTTTTTTTTTTTTCTTTCACTGTCCCAGGCAGGCAACCATCCTTTTTTCCTTCCAGCCTGAAGTACCTAGGCACACACTCAAGACGCATTGCAGAAAAGTGCTGCTCTTTGACACCATCTGCTCTGAGCTTCTCCTTTTTGTGACTATGAATGTGTGAACACATTAAAGACTCTTCTTCTTTTGATATGTGAGCATTGCCTTGGGATATGCTGGTCACATCATTTTCTCTCAGTAGATAATGATTTCCCATCTTCTAACTTGTCCAGAGTTGGGATTTGTGGGGAAGGGAAAGGCTTTTCCTGTTGCCTTTAAAATATAGTTTTCTAGGCTTTGTGATGTATCTTTCATTAAAAGGGAAATATGACAAACCTATTGAATATCATCTAAAATCTCTCTCCTGTCTTTCAAAGACCTCCAACCTCCTCTCTTCATGTGAAATGCATCTGCTGTTCTCAAGCTCATTTTCAGCACTCTTTTGACACTTAGTTTTCTGCAATCTTCCTGTTCCATCATGAAATAATGCTTTATCATTGGCAAGGGACTGTGAAAATGAGCACACAAGTGTTATGATCTTCCAGATAGCCAAAATCTCATGGTAATTCAAGACATAATTCAAGGTAGTACTGGCGGTAACAAGGCAGCAGTTCACAGCAGTTCACAGCAGAAGTCCCGAGTGACACTTCCACAACAGCCTGAATCAATTCACTTCCACCAAGAGATATGGGTGACAGTTTGGTGCTATGACAAGGTGCTGCCAGATCCAGCAATCATCAGTATAAGAGACATGCTTGAGTACTTTTCAATCTCTACGCCAAAGAAATTGTCATGACCACCTGCCTGACATTGCAGGAGCTGTATGACACTGTGAAGTATTTCTCCTTGTCAAATTATCAAGTCTTTAAACTGACATTTAAATTGCATTCAGGAACATTTCTTCTATCTCTAATCCAAACAGGGTTTTATAGAATCATACCCATTCTGTTCAATACCATTTTTCACAGAAAGAGAGAGAAAGAGAACCCAAGGTTCTAAAGGAGGAGATGTTGACTGAAATGCAGCCAAAAGTTTTCAGGCAATGTCCTGTAAAATACAGTATCCCACACTATTTGCTCCTAGGGAGTTATTTGCCTAGGTTTACCCTGGCTCCCCTAAACAGGTTTTGGGGTGCAGACAGCAATAAATGTCCTCAGGATGCTGAAAAGAGAATTCAGGGATGAGGAAAGGAGAACTTCCATGCTGCATTCCCTAGTTACTGCTACCTGTATCTTACCTCTCGTCTCGCAGTTGTATTTGTCAACTGATTTATTGGGGAAAAATTTGGATGGCTGTGAGGTCTAGTTAGCACCCTCATTGTTCTGTTATAACTCAGTCTGTGAAAGGACAAAAAAAATGTGAGGAACTATTGACCTTCCTGTTGCTTGAACAGTTTCCTTTCTTCAGTCTGCATGTTTTGCAGCCATGGAGGGGAGAAGCAGTAAAGCCTGTGCTTCTGATCTCACTGTAGAAGTATGGTAACTGTACCTCATATGTTTTCTTGCTGAAAAAATATGCTGCTCTTCTTCATGGAGAGACCAAACATTTATATGTCTTGTCTTTGTGCTGTGCACATCAATTCCTGCTCATGTCTTCATCAGCTACATCAGTTAGAACCCTTTGAACATAGTCAGGTAGAGGCAGCAGAGTTTCTCAGGTTCAATCAGACAGGAGTCAACCAGGAGCATTTTGGGTCTCCAAAGTCAGTGTGACTTCCTTGGTCTATGCTGTGCCACTGAATTAGTTAATTTATGAATTAGACAGAGTTGATACTCAAGCTCTGCCAGGGGAGGGTTAGGTTGGATATTAGGAAGAGATTTTTTCTGGAGAGAGTGCTCAGGCATTGGAATGTGCTGCCCAGGGAGGTGGTGGATTCCCCATCCCTGGAGGTTTTGAAGCTGAGACTGGATGTGGCACTTAGTGCCATGGTCTAGTAACCACAGTAGGGTTGGACTTGATGATCTTTGAGGTCTCTTCCAACCTGGCTGATTCTATGATTCCCCCCAGCTCCACACTAGCTATGCTGTTAGTCCATCAAGAAATCAGGTGTGTCACATGAAGTTGACTTGTAGATGGACACTGTCTATCCTGCAATTCTGGTCAAACTATGCCATTTTGAAAACAGAACAGAAAAAAAATTAGCTAGCAAAAACCAAGTTTTTCCCCAAAAACTTCATCTCCTGCATCCCCATTTTTATGCCTATAATTTGATAATTGGGCTTTTTGTTCTAAAGCACTTTCTCACACAAAAATCTACAATCGATCATTTTTGTTTCACTGCACAGTGACTTTTATTGGTACCTTTAATATGCAGTTTCCATGAATAGTGTTAGAGCCAGATGAAGGGAAGAGCTGACTTGAACTTCCAGCTCACTAATTCTTCACAGATTAGCACTGTCAGCACTGATGGATGAAGGGAGAGATCTATCAGAATGGATGTGAGGGGTTTCACTCCTGCTTTGTAAATCATGCAGGAAATCCCAGTGTAAACTAAGCCTCTGCCTCTCACAAAAGTTAAAACATCACAAGCAGAGCAGTAACCCCCTAGTTAAATTGGCTTTTTGTTGCTGTTGATCAAATTTCTTATAATCCTTCCCACTTGTTCTGTCTAGTGCTGCACAGCGATGAAAGGCTTTCAGATTTATTAAAGGAACATAAAACCAGAACAGAACAAATTAAAAGAGCCCAGAAACTCATGAGCAGGGAAAAGTACAAAATGCCTTTCTTTGTGATCCCGTTGGTGATCACAAATCCATGGAAATAATGTGGGTGCAGAGCTATGCAAATAGTCTCTAGGAGTGACCCTGAGTTTTCAACCAGACACTGACTAACTGAGCTGTGGTGTAAAGCATTTGGAAGAATTTTTCCCAGGAAAACAAGCAAATAAACATGCCCATCAATTTGCAAACAGTCTGATTTTCCCTTTCTGTGTTACAAGAACAACAAAAAAAAAGTCTTTCCTACCTCACTGAAGTAAAGAGAAAGGTTTTATTTCATGCCTTTGATATAGTTGAGAACGGCAAGTGGAGCCCTAGTGGTTTGTGGAATGGGAATGTGTCATCTGCCTGCTTACATCCTTACAGGTTTTTTACCTTGATATTACTTCAACACAGGCCTCTTACCTTAGGCAGGGACACACAGATCCAGCCTTTAAATTAAAGCTGACTGATGTATTTTTGAGACTGCCTACTATAACTATATATATATTTCACCTGATATATGAGGTAGTTTCATCTTCTGAGAGGTTTTCTTGTTTCCATCCCTGAGACAATAATGTACTCATCTACAATGAAGCAGCTGGGTCAGGCTGAATTCCAGTAACAATTTTTCATTAAAAGAAGTATCGATGTATTAAAAATATTCATGAGTTCTCTTCATCCATTAGGGGAAATCACAAGGACTCTGACCTTTACATTTAGTAGAGCCTAAGCACTGCCAGACACATCCCAATTTTGCTTTAAAGAGACTATCAAACACTGATTGTTAGCCTTGTAGTTTCGGTAATTTCTAGTGAGATTGATAAAAGAAGGCAAAAAAAAGAGGTGACAGAAAGATCTTGGTTATTTAAACCAGCCAGGGAATGCTTGGAGGGGAGAATTTCCTCTGTGAATAATATCTGAGTAAATAAGGGAACACAGAACACTGAATAAACTCCTCAGGAGGAAGAAAAGTTCTTTAAGCACAATAACTGAGTCTGAATAAATTTAGATTGGAAATAGTGAGTCTCCAACCACTAGGTCAGTGGTGTTTTAGAATAAGCTTCCAGCTGAAGATGAAGGGAGTAAGTAAGCCAAGTAATTCCTGGGACAGAGCTAAATGATTACTTTATGAAGGTATTATCTACTGCATGGCCAGTGCTTCTTAGGAGCAGTGCCCTGAGATGAGAGCTGTTTATACCCAAAAGGAAATTTCTCATTTAGTGCTTTTAGGTCAGGTCAGTACAAAAGCTGAACTGTTAAATCTAAAACTCTCAGGGTAAAATAGTGTACATCAGTCAGTGTAGCCCAGGAGGTGGGCTACACTTATTACAGATTTTCATGGAATCTCTGCTTGACTGAGGAAGAATGATTGAAAAAAAAAATCCATACTGACGATTATTAGAGCTTTACTATTGTCCTAAAAAGATCTGGAAAAGAGACAATGGGAGTAGTAAGATCTAAATTCTCTCCTTTTGAATAGTTGCCTCTCTTTACAATTTTCCTGAATGGCTTCCCAAGTATTTCTGGCTTAGGCATCTCCTAACTGCTCTTTGAAAATTCGAGGACACATGGCTAAATTAATTTTTAAAATATAACTGGTCCTGTATTATGTGCTTGTAGCTCAAGCTGCAAAGAGGGAAGGAAATTTCAGAGTGTCTTATGGCTCTGTGCACTATTATGTCTTGTCCTGATGATCCATTGCTATGGTTTGCTATGGGTTGAATGGTTTATTAAATGCCTTTCAGCCTGTGTTGCACTAGCACATCACTCACTACAGACATTTCAGATGCCATCAGCCCTGCAAAGAGGGTCTGAGTGATGAAGACCCTTCCTCTTCTGGTGTCAATACAAAGAAAGAGAAGTCATCACTCAGGCCCTTTTTCCAGCAAGAGTGTGGCACTTTACTTGCTTCTTATCATGGCTACTGAGAGACATTAGCCAAGAAACTTATTACTTAGCTTTCTCTTTCGATATGGGTATCTATGGCTGTGATTAAACTGTGGGGCAAAAAGCTCTCTGGGCAGAATGAGATCCATCAACATCTGATAAAGAGAGTTAATCAAAGTATCACAGAATCATTGAGGTTGGCAAAGACCTCTAAGATCATCGAGTCCAACCATTAACCTGTCCCTGCTGGAACCCCTAAACCCTAAACCAGATCCTCCAGTGTCAGATCCAGATGCCTCTTCAACACCTCCAGAGATGGGGAATCCACCACTTCCCTGGGAAGCCTGTTCCAATGCCTGACCACCCTTTAAGTGAAGAATTTTTTTCTAATACCCAATCAAACCCTTCCCTGACACAATTTGATGCCATTTCCTCTTGTCCTGTTAATCATATCATAGAATCACAGAATTTTAAGGGTTGGAATGAATCTTACAGATCATCCAGTCCCAACCCCCTGCCCTGGGCAGGGACACCTCCTCACTAGATCAGGTTGCTCAAGGCTCATCCAACCTGGCCTTGAACACTGCCAGGGTTGGGGCATCTACTACGTCCCTGAGCAACCTGTGCCAGTCTCATCACCCTCACACAAAAAAACCTTTTCCTAAAGTCAAGGCTAAATTTCCCCTCCTTCAATTTGAACCCATTGCCTCTTGTCACTGCAGCTCCTAACACAGAGTCCCTCTCCAGCTCCCCTGCAACCCCTTCAGACACTGACAGGCTGCTACGAGGTCTCCATACAACCTTCTCTTCTCCAGGCTGAACAGCCCTAGTTTTTCAAGCTGTTATCCTCACAAAAAACACAGAGATGGTACATACCTGGGTCAGTGTCAGGCTGGGACCAAGGTGTGTAACCTCAATGCCCCAGATACTCAATGTAGACCCAACCAGTATTCCCATGGAGACCTCACAGTTATTTCCAGGACATTTATTGGTGTTTTGAATTCTTCATGAGTGGTGAATAGGAATGAAAAAGGCATTCTATGTTAAAGAAAGAGAAAAACAGAAAAAAAGAAAAAGAAAATATGCAACACAGTTCAAATTCACTGTTTAAGAGTTTACTTTTATATCCTTACCTTAGCTGCAGAACACGTATTTTGTCAAGCAGTGAATCTCTGCTATTATGCATATTTGTAGCAATTGTTACTATCTTGTGATGGCACTTATTAATAAATATGAGCAGGAGTTTTATTCAAGCTTTAGTTAGATACTAAGTAGACACAATGGGATTTAAACATAAGAAAAATCTGGTTTGCTGTGATAGTGAGTCAATGCTGGAGCATGCTGTCCTGAGAGGTAGTGGAGCAGCCATCCCTGGAAATGTGCAAATCCTGACTGGATAGAACCCTGGGTAACTGGGTCTTTACTTGATCAGGGGATTGAACTAGAAGAACTCCAGAAGTGTCTTCAAGCCTCAGGAGTTCTGTGATTCTGTGACATCAAAGCAGATACATAAGAAGCCAAACCACCAGGCACGAACCTACAAAGTACCAGGTTTTCTTTTAGCTGATGTGAGTGGGCATTAAACAAGATCACGGGGGGTATGCAGCCTTGCCAGGAAATCCAAGATGTGCTTTAAGTGTAGTGTTAATAAAAGCATTCTTTCTGTGAGATCTGTTTTTCTTTTCAGTAACTGAGGAGAATTTCCCACTTTTTCTATTGCTCTGCACACATTTCCTTTCATTGCTCTTCTCCATATTTTTCTTTGACACCAATATACACCAATAAATAGTGTTCTCTAAGGCAGATCACAGAGAATAGCAACTTACTGTAAGAGAAACCATGTCTTTTAGCACTTAGAGGAGAAACAAGTGCAAGAGAGAGTGATACATCACACATAGGTGCCGTGGAAAGGGCCCTGGGGGTCCTTGTCCATGGCAAGTTGATTATGAGTCAACAGTGAGCCCTGACAGTCAGGAAGGCCAACTGTGTCCTGTGATACATCAAACAAGGAATTTCCAACCAGTTGATGGAGGTGATTGTCTCAGTCCACTCCATGCTGGTGTAGCTTCAGCTTGAATACTGTGTGCAGTTTTGGGCACCACAATATAAGAAAGATATTCAGTTATTAGAGAGCTTCCAGAGGAGGGCAATGAAGATGGTGAAGGGTATTGAAAGGAAGCCACATGGGGAGCAGCTGAGGTCACTTGATCTATTCAGCCTGGAGAAGAGGAGACTGAGGACAGAGCTCATGGCTGGATACAACTTCCTCAGGGAAGGAAGTGCAGGGGCAGCACTGACCTCTTCTCTCTGGCAGTCAGTGGCAGGACCCAAGGGAATGGTTTGAAGCTGCATCAGTAGAGGTTTAGGTTGGATATTAGAAAATCGTTCTTCACTCAGTGGGTGTTTGGGCACTGAACAGCTCCCAGGGCAGTGGGCACAGCCCCAAGGCTGACAGAGCTCCAGAGGTGTTTGGCCAATGCTCTCAGGCACAGGGTGTGATGGTCAGGGATGTCCTGTGCAGGGCCAGGGGTTGGACTACATGATCCTCAAGGGTCCCTTCCAGCTCTGTATTCTGTGATTCTGCATATGATTATGTGATTTTATAAAATAATTATAGAAGACTCACAACATATATTTGTGGCAATGTATCAGTATTAGAGTTGTATATTTTCCAGTCTTCTTTCTTTCTCAGTGGATTTTTCTGCTGCAGCAGTGAATAAAAATAAAAACTGCTTGAATAAATAGCTAATGAAAACTTCATCTTCAAAGAAATATTGGTTTGCTGGAATATTTTGTTTTGCCAGAAAGTTAAATTGTAGGACATCTGTTGTTCTACTCTCTTCAACCTAAGAATGAAAAGTCTTTTACTGTTTATGAGTCTGGTCTTTGAAATGGTTCACAAAACATGCTTGATAAATAATGATAGCTTCTGGAGGGAAAAAAATAGATTTGGCTTATTGCTGGTTTTAAAATCACAGTGTGCTAGAATAAGGCTGAGATAATTGCTTTGTCAGAGTGCTTTCCTTCTCTTTTGGAGCTCTCCTAGGGTATTTTAGCTGGTATTAAACTGGTTTTTTTAGAATTCATAGAAAAGTTCAAAGATATTTAAATCAAACCCAGGTCATGGCTATTAGCTCAGTTTCACACCATTCAAACATTGTAATAACTAGTACTGAGTGGGTTTTGCACAGGTGGAACATGGATTTGAGAGATACCTGAACTCCTACAGTTCTTATTGAAGTCCTTGCATTTTTGAATGTTCAAGGCAGTTCAAGGTCAAAGAATAGGCAAAAAGTTGTGAATGTACTTTAAGTTCTTATATTAATAACTGTGGCATTAAAAGCCATAGATTAATTTACAGCAATGCATTGTGTCCAGTTCTGGGCTCCTCAGGACAAGAGGGACATGGAGCTCCTGCAGCAGGTACAGGAGAGGGCAAGGAAGATGCTGAAGGGACTGGAGCACCTCAGTGATGAGGAAAGGCTGAGGGAGTTGGGGCTGTTCAGTCTCCAGAAGAGACGACTGAGAAAGACCTCATGAATGGATTCAAATCCATGAATGGGAAGTGCCAAGGGGATGGATCAGATTCTGCTCAGTGGTGGAAACCAATAAAACAAGAGGGAACAGCAAAAACTGATGCCCAGGAAGTTCCACCTGAACATGAGGCAGAGCTTCTTTGCTGTGCAGTCACTGAACACTGAACAGATTGCCCAGAGAGGTCATAGATTCTTCCTCACTGGAGATATTCCAGACCCATCTGGACACAACCCTGAGCCATGTGCTCTAGGGTGGCCCTGCTGGAATAGGGAGGTGGGACCAGATGACCCATTGTGGTCCCTTCCCTTCCAACCTATTCTGTGATTCTGTGAATGCTTCTGAGTACTAAGATGTTCTGGACAGAACAGTACAAGAAGGTTCTGCACATAGATACTACCATGGCTTGATATTTCTTAATATTGTTTCCAGATTTACAGACATCTCCAAGTTTCTGGGCACTGGTACAACCCCACACTGTGTTGCATACCATGCCACTTTACTCCAGCCAAGAATGTAGTCTATATTACCATACCAACTTCTGAGTACTAAGATGTTCTGGACAGAACAGTACAAGAAGGTTCTGCACATAGATACTACCATGGCTTGATATTTCTTAATATTGTTTCCAGATTTACAGACATCTCCAAGTTTCTGGGCACTGGTACAACCCCACACTGTGTTGCATACCATGCCACTTTACTCCAGCCAAGAATGTAGTCTATATTACCATACCAACTGTAAGTCAGATAGCAAATACTTTGCATATGACTTTGTCTGTGCTATGTTTGTGCTCTGTCGGTGTCTTAAATTTCTCTGGTTTTGCAGCATGACATACTCATTGTCTACACCATGTATTTCACACTGTAAGGACAAAGTCAGGCCCTGTGATTTTAGTTTCCAATAATGTGTTTTCAAGAAGTGATGGCTATAGTTCAGAAGTTTTGATAGTCTGGAAGGCTTAGATAAACATCTCAACGACTTCCTGAGTCTTCTCAAGTCTATGAAACCAGACAGGAGAGTTTTCAGGGGATAACATGATTTGTAAAGTTTGCATAATTTCTGCCTTTTCTTGCAAATTCTGCTCACATTTCCTTAGGCATAAAATATCTTCATGACCACTGGATCAGCAAAAGTATAAGCAAGGAAATATTTTAAGGCATAGACTTGGAATTGGAAATTCCAGTACATGACACCAATACATACCAATAAATAGTGATTCTTCGTATGTATCTGTTTGATGTCACAGAATCACAATTCCATTCATTTATTTGATTTGACCTTTGAAAGGTTTCTAGGTTGTTCAAGGTTCCTCTAAGGCACTCAATGATTAGTCAGCAGTGGAGTGTGGTGTGCTAGGGCTGCTAAAGAAATGGAAGATTGAAAGATACCACTGTATTGCTTTATATCTTTTGACTAGTACAGACCAAAGAGGAATCTAGCTCATGAGGGGCTCTTGTGTTTGTTTCCCATGCACATAAATATCCCTCTGAGAGCCCAAATACAGTCATGTCCTCAGTTTCCTACTTTTGAAAACACACACACCAGCACCTCGCAGAGGATTTGCTAAACCTCCAGATTTTGTATTTGTGCAGATATTGTCCCCCTAGAAAATGCCAGCTGCACTCCATGCCAAAGATTCCCTCTGATGCCACTGCAGAAAACTGTGGCATTTCTATCTTTACAAAACTATTGACCAAGCCAAAATTAACTAAAAACACTTCTGTTGCATAATTTCCCCAAAGAAAAGGAAAGCACAACAAAACATTAGTATTAGAGGTCACCCAGCAATTAAAAATCTTGAAGAATAAAATAGTACTTTGAATGGCAATTGATACAGTATATATGTAGAGGTCAACTTGATTCTAATTATTTCTTAGAATCATAGAATCATCAAGGTTGGAGGAGACCTCTAAGATCATTGAGTCAAACCATTAACCTGTCACTGCTGGAACCCCTAAACCCTAAACTAAATCCTCCAGTGTCAGACACAGAAGCCTCTTCAAAACGTCTTTATTGATACCATTAACCTCAGATCAATATACTTGGGCCAATATACAGTGCCAGCTGAACCTTTGTTCAAAAAGGTAAGTAAATTCCACACTCATTACATGAAGCTTTTAACCCCCTGTAAATAGTTTTGTGTAAAATCCTATTGACATCACCAACAGTCTTTGCATGCAGAGACTCATACTATGCTTCAACTTCACATTTTTTAGGGAAAAAGGGAGCAAAGGGGAGAAATCAGGGGACCTAGAGGGAAGCTGGAGAGGGACTCTGTTAGGAGCTGCAGTGAGAAGACAAGGGGCAATGGGTACAAATTGACGGAGAAGAAATTTAGGTTAGATCTTAAGCAGAAGTTTTCCCTGTGAGGGTGGTGAGACACTGTCCCAGGTTGCCCAGGGAGGCTGTGGCTGCCCCAACCCTGGCAGTGTTCACAGCCAGGTTGGATGAAGCCTTGAGCAACCTGATCTAGTGAGGAGGTGTCCCTGCCCAGGGCAGAGGATGAGGACTAGATGATCTTTAAGGTCCATTCCAACCCCTAAAATTCCATGATTCTATAGATTTTATAGATCCACATCGTTCCTGCTACTGGTTATCACTACAAAACAGTTGACCTTCCCAGTTAAGCTCAAACTGAAGGGTGGCTTTGTGAAATACATGAATGTCCACATGGAATTAAAACTCCTAACCACATCTGCAAGTGTCATCCAAATGAGCTTTGAACCATAGGATGCCAGAAGGGAAAAGTCAGTCTTTCAGTCTTTCAGTCTTACTTTAAGAAGTGTCTCAAACATTTTAAGAAGTGTCTTCAACTTACTTGCAAGGTTCTGATAAAGTGTTGCTAAATGCCTAAAACTAAAGAATTGAAAGTAAATATTCTAGTGCTCTGCATCACGAACTCATCTCTCTGAGTGATTATCTAGTGATTTCAATCTCTGTTTCATCAGCTGAAAGAGCCACCCAGGGCTCCCTGAATATTGACTCCTTGCAAATTATCCCATTCCATGGCAGGTGACAAGAGAAATAAAACCACAGTTCCCTTTGGCTCATTTTTATTATCCTAATCAGATCATTGTCTTTTTTTTTTTTTACATATCACTACAGAATGTCAGTAAGAGCATATTGTGAGAGCAGCAAATGGATCCTAAATGGGGATCTGATAAGCACTCGATTTGTATTCGATTTGTACATAAATGGTGCCGTTTGTCAAGTACCATACAGTGCACTCTACTTAATTGGGATGTGCTTAATCAGAAAAATCATTAAATGGGACATTGTTTGGGGATCCGTTTTAAGGCCAGTGATAATTAATAGCAATGAGTGCTGATTAATGGCAAGAGTAATTCTGCATACTGGGACACTCTCTAATTATCTGGTCTTGGTGATGCCCTTTGTGTCTTACACTCCTGGCAATTTGCTCAGTTTGCTACTCTAAGAATTGTTTTCAGTCTCTGCAGTGGAAACAGAAGGATCAGTAACCAATTCACTGCTGCCTGTTCCCAGTACTCAGTATCTTCCTTACGAGTATTGTTTCTGATTTCTCACTGCTGGAGCAACACTCTAATACCAATTCTGAGGTTGTTTGAAAAAACATTCTTGCTAAATGATACTTGCTTTTACCTCTGGCTCCTTGTGGTGGTCTGAAATGATAAGCAGAGCAAGGTTTGTTGGGGAAATAAATTATTTTCATAAGAACAAATTGCATCTCCTGCAATAAAAAAAGGATACTGAAATTTGGCATTACAGCAGGGATGCTCTGGGTTAAAAATAGGCAAAACTGAGACACCTACATGCATCTATTTAATAAAAGGTAGGACAACTTCCTACAAATGCTGCATCACTTACTGCTTCTCTTTTATTGGAGCCACCTGATTTTCTCCCAAAGAAAGAATTTACAAGGTTTTTATTTTTTTTAACAAAATTCTTTTATCACAACATAGGCTTAAATTTCCTTCCATTTTTCTAACTGAAAAAAAAACTCACCCAAAATTCACTTATTTAAAAATAAATTATTCTAGGTATTACTGCAACTTCTGGAACAACATGAGAAAAAAATCCCTCTCTGAGCTGCTGTGGGTTTCCCCAGCTCATCTGCATGGTTCACTTCTGATATTCAGCACCCACTGTACAGTTTCACAATCACAGGATCATAGAGTCAACACGGTTGGAAAAGACCTCCAGTCCAACCCCACCATGGTCACTAGACCATGGCACTAAGTGCCACATCCAGTCTCAGCTTGAAAACCTCCAGGGATGGGGAATCCACCACCTCCCTGGGCAGCACATTCCAATGCCTGAGCACTCTCTCCAGAAAAAAATCTCTTCCTAATATCCAACCTAAACCTGCCCTGGCACAGCTTGAGTCTGTGCCCTCTTGTCCTCCTGCTGGTTGCCTGGGAGGAGAGACTGACCCTCACACAAGACACAGAGAGAACACTTCCCATCCATCTATCCATTAACAAGAGATGCTGTTAAGAGGACACCTTGTATATGCAGAATATAAAAAAAATACACAAATTTGTGATCTGGAAAGGGGAAAAAGGTGTTGGGTCTGTTCTGCTAAATAAAGATGCCAGCAGTATAAACACATATGAATGGATCATTATAGGCACCTTGTATAGCCAGTGGAGAGAAGAAGACAGTGGCATGACATTCAGTATAACAATAATTAAGAAGGCAACTTAAGATCAGTTATTTTCTCTATCATTTACTGCGTAACCACAATACTTTGTACAGCATGGAAATAACCTGCCACTCTGCTGTAACCCCAAAACTCCAAACCAGATCCTCCAGCACCAGATCCAGATGCCTCTTCAACATTCCAGGGATGGTGACTCCACCACCTCCCTGGGCAACCAATTCCAGTGTGTGCTGTGTTTCAAGTATACTGATTGCAGTATGGTGATAGACTTAGAACTAGAGGCACTAAAAGATGCCTGCTCATTTTGTCAGCTCCTATAGCAGGAGTCTTCTTAACACGGCAGCCACTGATCAGCACCTAAGTTGGTCAGACCTCCTAAAAGATACCTATACCAGCACTAGCTCCAAGGTAAAACTCCAAGCTAACAAAAATGGAGTTAAGGAACATGCTCTACTCTGCTCTTCTGAGACCCACCTGGAATACTGCACACAATTTTGCTGTCCTCAACATAGGAAGGACATGGAACTGTTGGAGCAAGTCCAGAGGAGGCCACAAAGTTTCTAAGATCACTGGAGCATCTCCCCTGTGACGACAGGCTGAGGGAGTTGGGGCTGTTCAGCCTGGAGAACAGAAGACTACGTGGACACCTCAGAGCAACTTTTCAATCTCTGAAGGGCCTACAAGGAGCCAGAGAGGGACTCTCTGTTAGGAACTGCAGTGACAGGACAAGGGGTAATGGGTTCAAATTGAAGGAGGGAAACTATAGGTTGCATGTGAAAAAAAGGTTTTTTACTCTAAGGGTGGTGAGAAATTGGAACAGGTTGCCCAGGGAGGCTGTGGCTGCCCCAACCCTGGCAGTGTTCAAGGCCAGGTTGGATGAAGCCTTGAGCAACTTGATCTAGTGAGGAGGTGTCCCTGTCCTTGGTAGGGTTTTGGAACTAGATGATCTGTAAGGTCCAGTTCAACACCTAAATTTTGTGATTCTATGATTCTATGATATGCTAAAATATAATCTTGTGTGACAGAAGTGCCAAAGCCAACGGTGACCCTATGCCACCAGATAGCCTTGTTTAGCTGTTTAATTTTGGGTTCTCATTCTGATTGCTCACAGTGCAGGAAAGTTAGCTCATTCCCAGGCTCTTAGTTGAATCTCTGTCCAAAACAAACCTTGGCATGATCCTGGGAGTAACTCCATCCAGAAATGCCTCCTAACAGGCATTGCAGCTGAGACTGCCCTGTATTTAGCTCTCACTGTCATGTCTGGGTATGCAACTCAGGTTCATGCCAAGACCTACTTGTGTCTTGGGCTGCAATGCAGTTCTCACATTATTA
>NW_008675507.1:24169-27635 GCF_000695815.1 Acanthisitta chloris
GATTGTGAAGGAGATGCAGGGTGAAATGCTATGTAGTGAGGTGGTTGAATGAGGCCAACCAGCTCCAGAGAAGTGAAGGCTCAAGACATTCTGCACATCTTAGTTGAGGGTTCAGAAGTATTGGCATCTTGGCAAATGAGGTGAGGGCTGTCTGTCCTGCCATGGCTGCAGGGAGAGGACTAGAGGGAATGGCCTTGAGCTGAGCCAGGGCAGAGTCAGATTGGATGTGAGGAGAAATGTTTTCCCTGTGAGGGTGTTGAGGCACTGGGATATTACCCAGGGAGGTGGTGGAGTCACCATCCCTGGAGGTGTTGAAGAGGCATCTGGATCTGATGCTGAAGGATATGGTTTAGGGTTTAGGAGTTCCAGCAGTGACAGGTTAATGGTTGGACTTGATGATCTCAGAGGTCTCCTCCAACCTTGATGATTCTATGATTCTATAATTCTCAGTTAGGCTTCCTAACCTATATATTGCAAGTTACTAATACACCACTTGCACTACTCAATGCAATTGATTGCATTGCCTCTTTTCGCCTCCTCTAACATACATAATGCTGACCCTGGTACATTCCAAATTAATTGGTAGAGTTACTGCTCATTACTGTTGTCCCAAACAAAAATCAATCAGGAATTCTGTCCTTGCTTTCACATGGGAATTCCAATCAAATTCTTTACAGCAAAAATCCATTAAAAAAAAAAAATAAAAATGTGCAGCTACCTTATCAGCAGTTCCCTGCAGAACGCCTACCAGTTGTATTCTTTCTAGTAAAAGTAGACAAAATCTGTTGTAGAAGCACAGAAGTGCAGAAAGTGCTTGCTCTTTAACATATTTGCATTCAGAATGTCACCATTCTTCAAGTTATTCATTCGTCTGAGTCCATTTCACATGGCTTCACTGAAAGATTTTTCTATACAGAAATTACCAGTTTGGAAGGAATGATTTTAAGGTCTCCAGTACTTTATGTGACAAACTCTAAATGCAGTGTAAACTCAGATGATTGACAAAGAGAAGAGGGAATGAAGAGAAGCACTGCTGTTTTGCAGTGCTGCCAAAGCTTCTCTCAAATACAAAGGAAAAAGTGTTTTTGAAAAAACTCTAAAAATCTCTTGGAAGGCTCTTTTGTTTCTGAAAGCTGTCAGGACTGCTAAAAAGATATTTCAGGAGGAACAACCAAAACTCCCATTTCTTTTAAGCCTTGAGCTTTGTCAACTTTTTAGAAAAAGAGACCTGAAAATTTTCCTTTTCAAGTCCTATTTCATTTTAACCACAGTCTTTATACACAGCCTTATACAGAATGTAGCAGAAGAAAATTGCCCTGCACACAGTTTGGCCTGAATTTGTCCAGAGGAAGAGATGTTGTAGGAATGGTGGTTGCAGGAGAAGAACTGTGCAAGGCCAGGAGACGATGTCTGTGTTGATTTCTGGAAGGGTCCTTGAAGACCAGTCATGTCTGCTGTGCACTGGGGAGTAACACAGCAGAAGTGCTTCACCAGGAGAACCTGCAGGGGCTTAAAACAGCAGAAGTGCTTCACCAGGAGAACCTGTAGGCACAACATCACCCATAGCTCATCATCTGTGGAGCTTAACACCTTCTGGAGAATCTTTCTTCAGAGTGATAAGGATGAAGACTATGAGTTTCTCACGCACCTAGGCACACAGTAAAATGCCAAAAAAAATTTATATGCCTCCTCCTTCTGATTAAAAACTCCAATTTTTATTGTTTGAGGCTTGCAAAGCTGAATCCTGCTACCTCTTAAACACTGGAAATGGGAAGCTTTCTTCCAAGCCAGCTTGAGTCTCTCTGATGGTAGCAGGACATCTGCCTGTCACCCAGGTGGAGGCACAGGAACACATGGAGCAGCCCAGAGGCCTATTCCTGCACTATTAATTGGTCTGAACTAGTGTAGTTCTGGTGGGAGCAGAAGCAGGGAAAAAAAACCCTCATCAGTCCAATGGAAGGGATAGTCAGACTCTCAGTAATGAAACATGTATGATACAAGAGTTTACACAGTGGCTGAAGTAATCCATCAAGGTTGGAGGAGACCTCTAAGACCATCCAGTCCAACCATTAACCTGTCACTGCTGGAACCCCTAAACCCTAAACCATATCCTTCAGCATCAGATCCAGATGCCTCTTCAACACTTCCAGGGATGGTGACTCCACCACCTCCCTGGGCAATATTCCAGGGCCTGAACATACTGACAGTGAAAAAATGTTTCCCAATGCCTAATCTGCATCTCCCAAAGGTGCATCAAAATGCTATTGGTTATGTTTAAAATAGCAGAGAGGAGCTGATTAATTTTATATTAAGGCATTGTGTGAAGGTGCATCAAAATGCTATTGGCTATGTTTAAAATAGCAGAGAGGAGTTGATTAATTTTATATTAAGGCATTGTGTGGTTACCAGCTTACTATAACTCCCTGGAGATTAAACACAGCTTTGGCTTGTTAGTTTTTGGTGGGTTTTTTTAATACGGAATTAACTATTCTTTTAATTATTAACCTTGAAAATAGTAGTGAAATAGAGTTCAGTTGTCTAAGTCCCACTTTGACTACCAAAACTGATCTTTCACCACAGGGCTTGTAATATGAGGTAAACCAAAGAAACAGAATTATGTAAAGCAAGAAGGTGTAGTTTTTAATTTACAGGCATCATTTGTCTCCTAGCCCAGGTGAAATACAAAAGTCCAACCTCGTGCTAACGAGACGTTGATCTATGACAGTCCTGTGGAGGGACAAAAACTCATGCTCTAATTATTGCCAAAGCAGTCAGCTCCCCTCAAGCAAGGGAGGCTCTCTGCATCATCTGAAGTAATCAATCTGAGTAACAACAATTAGCTGCCTTCCTCAGCTCAGCCCTACCTGGAGTGTTCTCTCCTCTCCTCTATAAGGACAATGGTATCACCAACCTGCATCTCCAAGCAGTTGTGTAGCTGGTAAGTGGTTTGGCTACACTGCTCAGAGAAATGCCTTAAAGCAGCCCTGGATGCATCCAGCAGAGCCTGCTCTTCCCTGCTGAGCAGCAGCAGAGGTGAGCAGCTAAGACCCATTGCCATGTAGATTTTCTTGACTGAAAGGTTTATATGATGATGGAGAATAGGAAGCTCATCAAAGGTTGAGTGAATATATTACTTGCCTGCATTCAGAGACTGGGAATGTGTTAAGTGTAGCAATTTGCCTGTTCCTGTATCTAAACTGTTACATAAAAATATTGGATTTACTCTCTTTGAGCCTACTGTAATATACGGCACTCAGCAGAGCTCAAATCTCCCTGGAAACACTCTGGATTTTCCTGGCCCACAGCCAAGAACAGTATGTGCACAGGGGGACAAATTATTAGAAGATATTGGAAAAAAATCCTTCAGAATTACCTGCCTCTGTTTGGAAACCTGACAGATACCCCTCCTTTGGTAGCTAAATAGAAAGGGCAGAGTTCAGGAGCAGAGATAAGCAGCAGGAGAAAG
>NW_008675508.1:0-4128 GCF_000695815.1 Acanthisitta chloris
GGGGGTGCTGGTTGACAGCAGCTGAACTTGATCCAGCAGTGTGCCTAGGTAACCAAGTGGGTCAATGGCTTCCCGGCATGTATCAGCATTAGAGTGGCCGAGTGGACCAGGGCTGTCCCTCTGTGCTGGGCATTGGTGCGTCAATTTTGGGCCCCTCATGACAAGAAAGACACTGAGGTGCTGGAGTGTGTCCAGAGAAAGACAATGGAGCTGGTGAGAGGTCTGGAGAATAAGTTTAGTAAGGACTGGCTGAGAGAGCTGGGGGTGTCAAGCCTGGAGAAAAGGAGGCTCAGGGAGGACCTTGTTGCTCTCTACAACTGCCTGGAAGGAGGTTGTGACCAGGGGGTGGGTTGGTCTCTTTTCCCAATAAATAAGTGACAGGAGAAGAGGAAATGGTCTAAAGTTGCAGCAGGGTAGATTCAGATTGGATATCAGGAAAAATTTATTCATGGAAATGGTTGTCAAGCCCTGGCACAGGCAGCCCAGGGCCATGGTTGAGTCACCATCCCTGGAGCGATTTAAAAGACTGCAGATGTGGCACTTAGGAATGTGGTTTAGTGGTGGACTTGGCAGCGCTGGGTTAATGGTTGACTTGATGATCTTAAAGGTCTTTTCCAACCTAAACAACTCTATGATTCTAAAACCTACTGCAAGGACTTACTGTGCTGTTGTCTGCAGCAGATGGTACCGGCTGTTGCAGGAGAGAGGAAAATGGATTACATGGATGCTGCTGTGATCTGGCATGGTATTTCCTATGTTCCTCTCCCTGGTCAGCAGTGGCCATGTTTCTGTTAGCTACAGCCAGCTCCCAAAGATCTCAGAAGTCTTTTCAAGTGCTAAAAAACCCGCTATAAGTTCAGTTTATCTGTTCAGCACAGTACTTACTTAAAGCCTGTATAAAAGGAACAATCTTTGCACTTGAAGAGTTTTTTCCCTCCATGTTTGTCACGGTAGTGGCGCCGAATGCTCTGTATGTAACCCGAGGAGAATTCACAAAATTCACAGTTAAGGATGGCTTCCGCTTTTTCCACTCCTGCAGCACTCCCGGAAAGTGGGATTGGGCTGATGTTGTTGTTGTTCCTGGCCAGAGCTGCAGACTGGTAGTGGTTCAACTGCTGCTGAACATCAGGAGGCTCAGAGTAGGAAGAGTCTGTAGAGAAACAGAGCAAAGTTGTTATTCCAGGTGGATCAATAAATCTAAAAGGGTCTGATGCCTGCTCCAGAACCTACTGGCTTTTAGAAGGGGTTGATCAAGATGCCAGTTATGAAACTAATCCTGCTTTCTGAAGGGATTTAGGATAAGAGTTGCAGCATTTCTTAATCTAATATTATGTGTGTTCTACCGTTTAGAAGGTGATCAGTATAAATGATGCTTTTTAAGATCTGACTGGGGAGGAGAGGAGTGACAGATTGAAATTAAAAGCACTCTAAAAAGAAGTTTGACACAAGGTGAGTATCTGGCATGGGACATATGTAAATAGGCTATCCATAAGGGAAAAAAAAAGGAAAAAGAAAAATAAATGGGTACTCTTTCCTACTCATTCATGGAATTATTCAAGAAACAACATCAAAAGTTAACTTTAGAACATGATACGACTTCACTCTATCCCATTTGGAGCAGTCTCCACAAAAGGTAAACTCAAATGCTCCTAGCTGATGACGTCTGAAATTAAGTCATCACTGGAAAAAAATGATGCTTTATCATAAATTCCAGTGAAGCAAACTTTTAAACCACATTTCCTTAGAAGCTGCTAAGTTTTGCTCTGCTGAGAAAGAGATCTCTTTTCACATACATGTCTGTATAGACACATCCCTTCTACAAGCCAGCAGAACTCTGTCACACCACTTTACTGGCATGTGGAGAAACACAGTCCAGAGATGTCTCAGTATTGAAACTGAAATGTTGGTTGGACTCCCCAAAAAAGGAGGAGGGGGAGGGAGGGTGGTGTTGAACCTTTCCCAACACACTGCTTGAATGTGGAGGTTAGGAATTCATCTGCTTTGTTCTATATAACCCACAGCTGCCCATGAATGGCACAAATCAAAGGAGATGAATAAAGCACAGATGAATTTCAGTGCAATTTTCCTGAATAGAATACAAAAGGCTCTTCTCCTAAGCATTCTAGAAGGGGAAAAAAAGCAAGGAGGGGGGAGGAAGGAGGGAAGTCAGGATACAAACTGTACCAGCCACCTCCTGCTTTGATGTGTACTTCATTTTCCAAAGCTTAATTCCCCAAGGCTAGATATATAGGAATTCTCCAACAGACATACTTGTGGGAACTTAACACCATCCATTCTAACCAATCAGTACTGAGAAACAAAAGGCCAACAGGCCTGTACAGCACTCAGTGTGGGGACTTCTCCACCTGTCTTCAAAAGAGCAAAATGCTTGCTTTCTTTCCTCACTACCACGGACTGTGTTGTACATGCCCAGGAAATGAATAACAAACTAACAACAATAAAAAATGCAAGCCAAACACACAAACAAAACAGGAGCAGGAGATAAAGGTGTCTGGGCTCCCCTGGCTTCACCACCAGGTGTATGGCAAAGACAAAGGCAGAGACATGAAAGATTCTCATCCAATGAATGACATATTTTTGTGTTTTTCTTAACCAAGCCCCATGAACTGAGGCTGGATTACAACGCAGCATTTATCACGTCTTGCTGCCACCACTTCTACAGCAGGTTTGTTCACCATGAGGGCTCACAGTGAGCTCCACCTGTTTAAATGTCAAGGCTTTCTTTCCCTTGTGTGTGAAACAGGCTCCCCACTTTGTTTACTTTGGCACAGGACAGGCCTGAGGAGCTGCAATCCTCTGCAGAAGTCTCTTCTCTCTAAAAGGCAGCAAACATGTGCTCACCCTCCTTTGGAACAGGACCTCGAGGCCCAACACAGTGCCTGGTTCAGTGTGGATCTGCTGAGTTGCATATCTGCAGCCTGGTGTCTGGTCTCTACCAGGTTCAATGATTCTAAAAGCTCAAAACAGAGTTCATTTCCTGACAAAGGTATGGCAAACTATAATAAAGTTCATAGCATCGGAAACAGCTCTTTTTTCATGCCTACTAGTCAAGTTACTCATAGGGTACTGACTGAAAGTCTACCTTGTGGCTTACTGTTCCCTTTCTCGGGAAGAAGGGATCCAAAATTTCCACCACATCATCAAGGTTCCTAGCCAAAGCCTCAGCCATATCCATGGCAAAGGAAGTCACAGGTTTAAAAACTATTGTTTTCAGAAGGAGGAAGTTCTGCTGTTGTTTGGAAGATCTGCTATACCTCAGATGTTTTTACTTCCCCTATCATCTGGTGTCTATTATTCCAGCTTTCGAACTTTCAGTTGGGTATTTACACAGCTCTGTGGAATCTGGTATGTGAAAATTGCAGGAGTAGATAGCTACATGTCAATTCCCACAGAAAAAAAATGGACACAAAGTAGCTTTCTTAGTCATCAGGAACAGCCAAAAGCAAATTCAACCTTTCACAAGGGCCACCTCGCAATTTTTGGTGCATTGCTCCATTACAATGAAAATAGTTATGACATTTACAGAAAGAAAAAAGCCATCTGAAGATCTTATCCAGTGAGTCTTACCCTTAAACAATGGTAGCACACATGTCCCTAGCCTATTCTTCACCTTCTCCCTTGTCAAATGCTTTCATTATTTAGAAATCGTTCTGTAGAGTAAGATTTAGCACTTCCCAGAGGAAAATACTCAGGATAACATGTGTATAGGGCTTCTGTTGGTGCCTGAGAACCAGCTTGCCAGGCAACTATCCTGGCATGCAGGTGCAACCCAGCTCCATCAGGAAGACTTCAGACAGAGTCCAAAGCTGTCTAAAGGCACGGGAAGTTTTCTGCTCAGTTCAGTGCACCACACCTTGACCATGCCCATTGAAAAACCAGTGAAGGCAGTGGAATGACAGCAGCTGACTTGAGTTTGCTTCCAAACATGTGTTGTAGCACACAGAATTAACTGCCAGCAAATAAGAAACAGATGATGGGGTTGAGGTTCTGTGTATGATTTATGTTTCAAAAGCAGTACCTTAGAGAAGGATAAGGAACACAAATCCACAGCCAAAGAGCAACAGTGCTGCCTTAAACTGTCAGAGTACTTCTACATGGGCACCTCCT